>NC_043006.1:90451204-90468704 GCF_006345805.1 Octopus sinensis | reverse complement strand
GAAATATTTGTATGCATATATATATATATATATATATATATATATATATATACAAATGCATACACACTCACACACACATATATATGTATGTATGCAAGTATGTACATGTATGTATATATGCATACATATATATGTATATATATATACACACACACACACACATACACACGCACACTCTCTTTTCTCAAACAACTTGTATGATTTATAAGCAACATTATAAGCCACACTGTGTTATAGTTTTATCTTTAAAGAAATATTTTGTTCACCACCAAAAATACATTTTACTCTCAAGAACAGGTTTTGTTTGTGTGTGTATATCTGTGTGTAAAAATCAATAAATTTCAAAACATTCTTCATTTTTAGTTATTTATATTTTTTTTTTACCGTTTCGTTTTGAATTCTTCTCTACACATGAACATTTCCCTCTAAATACATTGATGAATAAAATAGCAATTAGAGATTAAATAGAAGCAATTTGGAGTAGATGACCTTAATTAATTGTCAGATGGTTTATTGTCTACAGTGTTTCAAAGGTTATTCAACAAATATTACCTTATGATCTTCAGAAAGCAGAACAATTTCACTTTTCTCTTTCTTGTTTCTTCTTCCTTTGCCTGTCACACTACATGGCCTTCACTAAGATAACGGCTCCCAGCAGAAATTACAACCACTTTTCTTCTTTCATTTCTTTGCATTTGTCTTTATAAGGAACTCTGTGTGTGTGTAGACAGGTGTTGCTGTGTGGTAAGAAGTTTGCTTACCAATCATATGGTTCCAGGTTCAATCCCACTGTGTGGCACTTTGACCAGAAGCCTTCTTCTATAGCCCTGGACTGACCAATGTCTTGTGAGTGGATTTGGTAGACAGAAACGCAAATAAATCCCTCATGTAAGTTTGGGTATGTGTGTATGTATGTATGCTTGTGTCTTCTTGTTTTGGCATTGCGTAATAGTAAAATTGTTGTCACTGAGCTACATGTAGTGCCATTCATTTCTAGTCTCCATAAAAACATGTCTGGTGAAGGTTGGCAATAGAAAGGGCACCCAACCATAGAAAATTTGCCTCAATAAAGTTCATTTGATTCATGCAAGCATGGAGAGTTTGGCATTAAAATGTGAAAATGATGATGTATATATGCACACAGACACACACACATGATTCGTTCTACATGTGAGTAGCCTTGTAGTGTCTCTACAAGACCTGCTCTGCCCATCCATTTCTCATACCTTAACTAGCATAAATCTCTTCCCCTCACTTCTCGTATGCTTACAGGCTGCACAGCAACCTCACTTCTGCCAGTGTTATGAGAATAGCAACCAGTGCACACTGTAAAGTGCTTGGCGTTAGAAAGGGTGTCCAGCTGTGGAAACCAAAGCAGACACTGCAACATGATACAGTCTTTGGATACAGCACATCCTACCAAACTGTCCAACCATGGATGCATATGTATGTGTGTGTGTGTGTGTGTGTGTATACACCTATCTATGTGTATGTACACGTGTGTATGTGTAAACACGCATATTTTGAGTAAGGTAAAAAAAAAGATAATGAGTGAGAATTTTATCAATACAATTCTAAGTTTTCATTGTATATTGACCATAGAAAATAGCCTTATATTATGGCATATAAGGCTCTGACAGAAAAAATATGGGCATTATATATGTGTGTGTGTATATATACATATATATGTGTGTGCGTGTGTATATATATATGTATATATATATATATTTGTATATATATTTTTGTATATATATATGTGTGTGTGTATATATACACACACACATGCATAGCTACACATTAATCCAGTGTTAGCATTGTTTTCTTTCACTCTTTCCTCTCTACGCTTTATATAAGTTTCAATTTAAACATAATTCAAAGAAAAAGAAAACTTATTTTCTTGTTGTTTGTCTTCTCTTTTGTGTTGTTGAACGTCAATATAAAAGGTTGAACATAAAATAAAACTATTATCTTTCATTTTTATATTCTGTGTCTAAAGTGTTCTTACTTTATTACAAAGCGGAGTCTTTAGAAAACATCAGATACTTTTAACCACTTTATTGTTAATCAGAGATTTGCTTCTGTTGTTGGCTTCTGTGCAACTCAGAGAGTTCTGATTGAGGGAAATTATAATAATACATCGTACTAATGTGGTTGACATTGTTGTTGAGACAATACTTCTTTTATTATAGGCTTATTCTAAGATTTAGGACTTCTCCAAGTGGTCTGTATTTTGTTGAAAGAACTTAGCTTTTAGAAGAAACAGGACAAGTGATTTCACAATTTTTTCTTTTAAAATTCAACCAGGTGGTGTCTGTTTGTAGTTTCTTTAAGTCATTTCATCTGGATCAGTTTAGCAAAATCTCATGTTAAAATGCTTCAAAATTGAATTTTTACCTACATTTTTGCTTTACTTATATAGGCACAAGTGTGGGTGTATGGTTAAAAGTCTGCTTCCACACCACATGGTGTCAAGTTCAATCCCACTGTGATCCCTTCACCAAATGTTTTCTACAGCAAACCAAAGCCTTGGGAACAGATTTGGTTGATGAAGTAGAAAGAAACCCGTTGCGTGCATGTGTGTACACACATGTATAAATATTGCTGTATTTATGTGTGTCCTCTTCCCTTAACATCATGTGATGTTCATAAATGAGCATCACCATCATTCAAGTGATGTTGTTTCATTCCAGTCTTCTGGGAAAAATATGTCTTACCATGGAGAAATATTAACATGTTTGACAAGTGAGTGTTGGTAACAGGAAAGGCATTTGTGGCACAAACAGGCAATATCCCTGTTTGTTCAACAATCTAAGTGGTTAGATGGACATAAAGTCACATTTCTAAGTGGTTCACTTCTGGTAATGGGCCTTTGTTTCTAAAATATATGAAAAGTTACCCAACTTTGCCTCTTTGCATTGTTAGAAGCTCTCCTTCATTATTTGTGACTTTTTTTCTGTAACACAAGGCTTCTAGCAAACTACAACACCTTTCTTATATATATATGTGTGTGTGTGTGTGAAGACTCATGGCTCAGTGGTTAGAGCATCAAGCTTACAATTGTGAGTTCGATTCCTGGACCGGGCTGCGTGTTTTGTTCTTGAGCAAGATGCTTTATTTCACGTTGCTCCAGTTAACTCAGCTGTAGAAATGAGTTGTGACATCACAAGTGCCAAGCTGTATCGGCCTTTGCCTTTCCCTTGGATAACATCGGTGGTGTGGAGAGGGGAGGCTGGTATGCATGGGTGACTGCTGGCCTTCCATAAACAACCTTGCCCAGACTTGTGCCTCGGAGGGTAACTTTCTTGGTGCAATCCCATGGTTTGTGTCGTGACTGAAGGGAGTCTCCCATATATATATATTTGTAGTGCAAACGGAATCAGGTGACAATCACAAATATGCTCTTCTAGTGGACCCAGCTACCATACCACTTAGTATTCCTGTATGGAGGAATATAATGTAGAGTTCTCTGCAGCTGAGATCCTGTACAACCAGTCTATGAAATTACTTCATGAGGAGTATATAGAACATGAAATGTGAGGAGGTATGAGAGTTGAATATATTCATTTGACCTCTTCATATCCATAAGATGACAGCTTTTAATGCATGCTTCCTCACGTAATAATAATTTCAGTGTATGATTAATTATTTTACATGCCTGCTCCAATGTACATGCTACACATTACACAGTGCAATTGTATATTTGCAAATCAATGTAGATTATTATCATTACGTATGCTTGTATGTATGTATAACAACAATACTAGTAATAATAATAATAATAATAAATAAATAAAAATTCTTTTAAATTAAAAAAAAAAAAATTATATAGTTATTTATTTCTATTTGTTTATTTATGTGTATTTTATTTATTATGTTTTTGGTTTTGTTTATATTGTAACCAGTTTATGGGGATCCTCTACCATCATATGTTGTGGTGTGTGCTAGTGTTCCATTCCAGTTTCCTATTCAGGCTAGGTTTATCTTCTCTTATGTGTGTAGCTTCTGTAATTTGTCTGATTGTTGCATCTGTTCCATGTGTGGACACATAGTTTTAATACTTTCAGTCTTTCCCAGTAGCTGATATGTTGCAATGAGACGATCTTCTTTGTGTAGCTTCTTTGAATTACTTTGAGTTCTGCTGTTAGTTTTATATTGTGTGGTGACCATAGTTGGGAGCAGTAGTCCAAGCGGCTCAGGACGAAAGTTTTCCACAGGACCATCAGTGTCTCCTTCTCTCTTGTTCTGAAAGTTTGGAGAATCCATCCAGCTAGCCGTCTGCATTTTATCACCAAATTAATAATATGCACTTGGAAAGATGCATCATTGCTCATGTCAGTGCCCAGGTCACGCACTGATTTTGATTCAGGGATTGCAGTTCTTCCCAGGCCAGTGTATCCGGTCTGCATGTCATTTACCTTTGTGTGCCAGTAGCGCAGGGCCTGGAACTTACCTGCATTAAACTGCATGTTGTTGTCCTCAGCCCACCTGTATATTGTATCCAACTCCTGTTGCAGATGCGCAATACTTTCATGGTTTTGTATTGTGTGGGAGAATTTTGTGTCATCTGCATAGCTAGCAAGGGGGGCCATCTTAGCAACTGGGGGCATGTCTGAAAGGGCCACTATGGATAGCAGTGGCCCCAAGACAGTGCCCTGTGGAACACCGCATGCTATTTGTGTTTCCTTGGAGGTGACTCCCAAACTTTGGCATTCAAAGTTACCCCAACCGCAGAACGAGGCGTCACTGCATAGTGCCAAAGATTCCAACATCACCATCAAAATATAGGACCAGATACTGCGACAGCTTGTGTTTCAGAGGACCACAGCTCTTCAACATCCTCCCTAAATGCCTGAGAGACTTGCATGGTGTGGATGTGGGTTTCTTTAAAACCAAACTGGATCTCTTCTTGTCAGGGCTCCCAGATGAACCTACCTCTCGACAGGAGACACAGATGCGGGCAGCAGCATTGAACTCCTTTGTTGACCAAGTGCCACGTATCAGAGGTGGATTCACATACTAGTGTAGCTCATTCAATGGTGATGCCCCAGCATGGCCGCAGCCTTCAGGCTGAAACATTTTTAAGGATTTAAGGATTTATATATATATATATATATATATATTTATATATTTATGTATATACATCATATATGTCTATATGGGCATGGAATAAAGGAAACATGGATTATTGCATTTTTTTCTAAATTCCAAATGACTCATTTGTGAATATTTTTTATCTAAATTTGCAGGAAATGATTATGTAGGTCAGCAATTTATAATCCATGAGAGGAATATCATACATACGCAGGTTTTGAACATGATGCCACCTAAATCAAAGATGGCTATTTTATAAACATAAATATAAAAGGTCAACAAATGTGTGTGTATGTATGTGTAAGGCTTCCACACACTCTGTCTAACAAATTCACATCTTAACCACACAGTTATGCTTCAATACATTTTTAACCACACAACTCTGCCTACATCTATTTTTTATACCAACTGTTTTTTTTTTATCTTTGTTCTCTTATATGTAATCTGAAGTCACTCAAAATTGAGATCAAATGATTGTTGAAAGTGTATAATTTCTCTTGTTTTATCTTTTGGGAAACTATGTGTTTATGAATTATAAAGTTCTCTCCATTTTTATGCTACCATTGAGTTACTTATTTATGGAGATTGCTAACGATAGCAGAATAGAAAATTGGTTAAAAATTGCATTTACAAATTTGCCATCTACATAAAAGAGAAACCTGATTATGATATAGATTTTGGGGGTAAAAGGAAAAAAAATAGGTAGAAAATGTCAAAAAGAAAGAAATTGTATGATAAAACATAGATTTGAAATTAGAAATTCGATTAAGAAAAACAAAATATTTCAAATTATGGTAATCTCTAAAGTATGAAGCACCGAGAAAGGATAAGTTAATAGAAAAACAAGTTGGTAGGTGAGAAGAGGTGGGGTGTGGGGAATGAATATAATTTCAAATATTCCCCTCACAAAAAATGTTTATTAGGAGAAAATTCTAATTACTTGTCTACAGTTGGTTCCAAAAAAAAAAAAAAGAATCAAAAACAGAATATAAAAATAAGTAATTTTGGAATGAGATTTGAAGTGACACAATATGATTTAGTGTAGATTGAAAGGTAACCGAACGTAATGTGTTGTAGGTAAAATGAAAGATAAAACATGAGATGCTTGCAATGTGTGTGATGTATGTGCATACAGATAAGGATAGATGTGCATTCATATACATATATGTATGTGTAGTTTTGAGTATGTGTGGATGGGGATATATGTATATATCATATATATATATATATCATCATCATCATCGTTTAACATCTGTTCTCCATGCTAGCATGGGTTGGATGGTTCGACCGGGGATCTGGGAAGCCAGAAGGCTGCACCAGTCTTATCTGGCAGTGTTTCTAAAGCTGGATGCCCTTCCTAACGCCAACCACTCTGTGAGTGTAGTGGGTGCTTTTTATGTGCCACCTGCACAGGTGCCAGGCGATGCTGGCAATGACCACAGTTGGATTGGTGCATTTTACGTGACACCGGCACGAAAGTCAGTCGAGGCGACACTGGCATCGTCCATGATTCGGATAGCACTTTATGACTGGCAACTGCCGGGTGCCAGTCATAGGATTGGTTCAATTTCGATTCCGATTTCGATTTCACTTGCCCCAACAGGTCTTCGCAAGCATGGGTGCCTGTCATCGGATGAGGTTCGATTTTGACTTCGCTTGCCTCAACAGGTCTTTTTGTGTCCAAGGGAGGAAAGACATGCACAAGTGGGCTGGACTCACTTGTCCTGCCTGGTCTTCTCACGCACAGCATATTTCCAAAGGTCGCGGTCGCTGGTCATTGCCTCGGTGAGGCCTAAAGTTCGAAGGTCGTGTTTCACCACCTCGTCCCAGGTTTTCCTGGGTCTACCTCTTCCACAGGTTCCCTCAACTGCTAGGGATTGGCACTTTTTCATACACCTATCTTCATCCATTCTCGCCACATGACCATACCAGCGCAATCGCCTCTCTAGCACACCACGGCTGATGCTTCTTAGGTCCAACTTTTCTCTCAAGGTACTAACGCTCTGTCAAGTATGTACACTGACATAACACATCCATCGGAGCATACTGGCTTCATTCCTTGTAGGCTTACACATGTCCTCAGCAGTCACGGCCCATGTTTCACTGCCATGTAGCATGGCTGTTCGTACACATGCATCATACAGTCTGCCTTTTACTCTGAGCGAGAGGCCTTTAGTCACCAGCAGAGGTAAGAGCTCCCTGAACTTTGCCCAGGCTATTCTTACTCTAGCAGTTACACTTTCAGTGCACCCACCCCCACTACTGACTTGGTCACCTAGATAACAGAAGCTATCAACTACTTCTAGTTTTTCCCCCTGGAAAGTGACGGAAGTTGTTTTCTGCAGATTTTCAGAGTTTATTGCTCCTGAGCATCTGCCACATACAAAAATTATCTTCCCAGTTAGCTTTCCTTTGACATTGCTGCACCTCTTATGTGTCCATAGCTTACACTGGGTACATCTTATAGAGTTTCTACCTACACCTTTTCTACAGATCGAGCAGGGCCATCTTCCTGAAGGCATTTGTGGTTTGTCTACCTTCCTACTTATTAGTACTTTGGTTTTAGCTACATTGAATCTAAGGCCCTTTGATTCTAATCCTTGTTTCCACACTTGAAACTTCTCTAATTCTGATAGTGATTCAGCAATTAGAGCAAGGTCATCAGCATAGAGGAGCTCCCAGGGGCAACCTGTCTTGAATTCCTCTGTAATTGCCTGGAGGACTATGATAAATAGGAGGGGGCTGAGGACTGAACCCTGGTGGACCCCAACCTCTACCTTGAATTCTTCTGTGTACACGTTGCCAACCCTAACCTTACTTACAGCATCCCTGTACATGGCTTGCACAGCTCTCACCAGCCATTCATCTATCCCTAGTTTCCTCATTGACCACCAGATAAGGGATCGGGGGACCCTGTCAAAGGCTTTCTCCATGTCAACGAAAGCCAGGTACAGGGGTTTATCTTTGGCTAGGTATTTCTCCTGCAGCTGTCTCACCAGAAATATGGCATCAGTGGTGCTTTTCCCTGGCACGAACCCAAACTGCATCTCATCTAAACTAACTCTCTCCCTAATCAGTTGGGCTATGACCCTCTCCGTAACCTTCATTACCTGATCCAACAGCTTGATACGTCTGTAATTATTTGTATGTAAGGCGTCACCTTTACCTTTGTAGCAGTTGACTATTATGCTGCTACACCAGTCATTGGGTATGACTCCTTCGTGTATCACCTGGTTAACTATATGGGTGACTAGGTTATAGCCGACACTGCCATATATTTTGAGCATCTCTGCAGTAATTCCTGATGGGCTTGGGGCTTTCCCTGTCTTCATGCTTCTAATTGCCTTAACTACCAAAGAATTGTCAACTCGGATAGCTGGTCCCTCTGTTGGGTTGACATTCGGCAGACTCTCTTTATCCCATTCATTTTCTTTATTCAGCAACCTTTCATAGTGGCATCTCCAAACCTCTCTCATTGCATCCTCATTTAGCGCAAGTGAACCATCATCCAAGCGGACACATTTCTCTTATCTGCTTCCCCTCTGGCTAAATAGACCTGTCTCCTAGCTTCTCTTCTGGCAGTCTGATACAATTCCCTGCTACCTCCGTTCTTCCAGTCCCTCCAAGCCTGTTTCTTTTGTCTAATAGCCCTGTCAACCACATTGTTCCACCACCACGTTACCCTGGGTCGAGATAGGACTTTGCTCCATCCACAGATCTGGTCAGTGGCTATCAGCAGATTGTCCCGTAGAAATCTCCAGTTGTCTTCCACATTAAGTGAAGCTATATCCCCTTCTATTTCATCAAAGGCTTCGAGTAGTATATATATATATATATATATATATATATATATATATGCATAAAAAATATACTTCATATATGTGTTTGTGTGTGTATATATATATGAACATATGTACACTCTAGATATGTATGTGTGAATGTGTATGTATTTGTATATGGGATTGTATGTATATAGCATATTGGCACAGACATGGTTGTGTGATTTTCACTTCTCAACCATGTGGTTTTAAGTTCAGTCCCACTGTATAAAACCTTGGGCATGTGTCTTCTGTTGTAGCTTCTTGACCAACCAAAGCCCATAAGAGGGTCTGCTAGATGGAAACTGATGGAAGCCTGTTTTACATATAAGCATATGTGTGTGTGTTTGTGTCTCCTCATCTCAGCAGTGCATGATAGCTCTGCAACAAGTGTCACCATCATAGAAGTAATATCTTTTATTTCCCGCACACATTGGAACCAAACTTGTACAGGTAACGAAGCCTGTCGGTTTGCTCTGTGGCAGTGTCTGCTTGATGAGAGATGTATGTGACTAATGGTGAAACACTGAGACCTGTCCAACCCAGCAAGAAAAACAGGCTTAATATGCTGGTGTGTTTATAGATGTCAATATATATTTGCCAGCCCCGGTCAAACCATCCAACCCATGCCAGCATGGACAACAGATGTTAAATGATGCTGATGATGATGATGATATACAGCGTTATAGATATATTTCAGCCAGTTTCACCCTTTGGCTTCAAAAGATGATCCTGATTCTCGACTAAATTCTTAGCTTTCTATATATAGTTAAATAAAATTTGGGTAACATGCTCCCCCTCTGCTTTGAGCATCCATCCTCATACAGAATGAAATGACAGTCTGAACTAATGAGGGATTTATTTAAAATACTCACCTGAAGAAACATATTTTACACTTTTGATGAATGGTAGTAATTAACACAAGGTTGGTGACAGCAAGAGCATCCAGCTTAAGCAAAATCTGCCTCATCTGATCCATGAAAGCAGGGATTAATAAGGCAGGATTAATAAGCAGGGATTAATAAGGCAGTATAACATATATACATGGTGCACCACTGCATAGTGTCAAGGATCCCAGCATTGCGATCAAGATACAGAATTAGATACTGCAACAGTTTGGGTTTCAGGGGTCCACACCTCTTAATTATTCTTCCAAAAATCCTGAGAAACCTACATGCAAAATTTCCAGATGAACCTACCTTGTGGTAGGAAACAGAAGTGGGGCTTCAACATCAAACTCCTTTGTTCGCCAAATGTCACTTGTCAGAAGAGATTTGTAATGAAAGTGCAGCAAAACTGACAGCAGTGCTCCAGCATGGCTGCAGGACTCAAGCTGAAACTAGTAAAAGAGTAAAAAGATGTTCTCTCTATAATGAGCATATCTAGCTTTCACTTATTGTGTGTGTGTGTGTGTGTGTGTGTGTGTGTGTGTGTGTGTAAATATATATATTTATATATACATACACACACACATACAGACATACAAACAATAAGTTAGAACTTGATATGCTTAGTATAGAAAATATTTTGTAGGACTGAAAAGAATTTGAACCTTTATTCTGAATTTTTCATGCAGGACAAAGCCCTGGGGTCAAGAATGGCTACAGGAGAAAAAGAAGTTCCCTGGCTTCCCAGACCCCGGTTGAAGTGTCCAACCCATGCTAGCATGGAAAACGGACATTAAACGATGATGATGTATATATATATATGTATGTATATAAATAACAATTGATGGATAGGTGTCAATTCATTACAGCCATTTCTAACAAATTATTTAATTGATCCACAAGTACATTATATCATTCTAAAAAAACTATATCCATCAGATGAATACATGAATCAAGGATATTAAAAATGAAGGACATTTAAAAAAATTTTTTAATTCATGCTACATACATATTTTGGTGATTCCACAATTGACTCTTACCGCTTCTGAATAGCTCAAGAGCTAATGATACACTCAGTTAGGTTCTATTAATGGCATACATAACCTGAATATCTCTCTGCCAGTACATCTGTACCAGTGTTGATATTCGTCTATAATTGCTGTGAATGCATTTTATTCTGACCTAACCAGTTGACTTACCTTTAAGTATCTTATTCTTTGCAGGACAGCCTGCTGTGTTAACCTTGGATCGTAGAGTGACCCGCTGTTCTTGAGGAGACCTGTTGAGTCAAGTACATCAACATCAAAATAAAAATTCAGACGGAAATTGTAGTTAAGACACCCTTGCTGGTGACACATAAAAAGCACCGTCCAAACGTGGCAGATACTAGCGTCGCCTAACTGGCGACCATGTCGGCGACACGTAAAAGCACCAACTGATTGTGGTCGTTTGCCAGCCTGCTCTGGCCCCTGTCCCGGTGGCACATAAAAAACACCCACTACACTCATGGAGTGGTTGGCATTAGGAAGGGCATCCAGCTGTAGAAACACTGCTAAATCAGACTGGAGCCTGGTGCAGCCTCCATGGCTTATCAGACCACGGTCGAACCGTCCAACCCATGTGAGCATGGAAAACAGACGTTAAATGATGATGATGATGATATATATATATATATACATACTAGACTACTTGTTACCCGTTGGGTCATCTAGAAGGTCTGAGTTTTCCAGCAACAGAGTTTTGGTTTGTGGGTTTTTTCTTCCTTTTCGGGGTTATTTTGCATGCCTTCAAGGAATATGACATCAAAATCATGCATAAATGGCTCATTTCCCCAGAAAAGGAAAGATTTGGCTGCTATTTCTTGCACGCCATACTACCGCGTAACAGGTATTTTGAGTCCTTTATTGCAAATATCTGTTACACGGTAGCATGGCATGCTAGAAATAGCAGCCAACTCTTTGGAGGTGGAATATGTTGAATGCACTTGAAACATTTATTGTGATGGTATTCTTTTGGGACGATCTTTTGCTTTGACTCTCAGAACTGTCATCCGGATCAGCTGATTTTGTTTGCTAATTTCTGTAAAATCTTTTTATTTATTTACTTTTGTTTTAAAGTGAAAGATGTATGAATGTGTATATGAAACGGATGTATGTGTGTTTGAGAGAAAGAGAGAGAGAGTGCCACTTACACATACATGAGGACACACACATTTACCCACTCTCTCTCACTCTCAGACATATGCATGTGTACATAGAAAAGATATGTATTGATGTATGTACATATACATGACAACACACCTCTTCACTCACTCTCCCTCTTTTTCTCCCTCTCTTCTCTCTCTCTCTTTCACTTTCTCCTCTCTTTCACTTTAAAACAAAAGTAAATAAATAAAATTTTTTTATAGAAATTAACGAACTCCAGATGATAAGCAAAAGATTGCCATTCACTTGAAAATAATTTTAAAAAACATTAAAATATTGACTGTTTAAAGAAAGCTAAAATATAAATATTTACTGTACAAAAAGTTTACATTTTTGAAATCACATTCAGTTAAAAATATTTTTAAATGATTAAAATATTGTGTACGTGAAACAGTCAATGTTTTTTAAAATTTTTTTGGAGCGCATAAAGACTATGTGTGTGTATGTCACAGATAGCAGGCATGTGTTTGTGTTGATTGACATGCCATTACATTTATTATATGTGTGCGTATTTTGTATGTGTGTTGACATCACGACAGAAATATTTTTCTTCTGTCAAGAAATAACAAACAAACAATTATGTTTAATCACTTTCCTTAATAAATAGAGTCCCAAATATCAAAAATTTGTACTGGACTGCCAAAGATAAATATGAAAATAAATATGTAAAAAAAACTTAAGATAAAATATACTATTTCTGAGATATTTCAGGTACACACAAACATCTCTAGAATTTTAGTATTATCAAGATATACACGTACATCCTTCCATCCATCCATCTCTCTCTCTCTCTCTCTCTTTCTATATATATATACATACATATATATATATATATATATATATATATATATATATATATATAATATATATATATATATTCAGAGACGAACACACATACACATATATTTTTATATGGAGCACATTATTTACTGCCTTGAAGTTTTGTGTTGTTTTTTCTTAAGTTATGGTATATATAATTAAGTAGGTCGCAATTTATGTTTACTTATGTGATGTATGTTGAAAACTGACCAATAAAGTGATGCATACTAGATAATAAACGGTAAGAGAAGAAAGTGTTATGTAGGTCTGTGCATGAGAGATGATATTATGTGAATCCCAAGTATATTAGGAAATTGATAATTTTCATTATGAAGAAGACACAACTAATTAGAAACACCCGATGGATTTATCAGTGATTAAATAAATAAATTACTTTTAGTAGAATCGCTCTTGCTTTTGTTTTGATTTATCAAAAGAATGAAACTCACCACAAATAAAATACAAAACTATGCAATGTCTTTACAAAGAAGTGAACTTTTCAAGTAATCTCTGTCTAAGTTGTGAAATATTTCATCTGGAATTTTACTAACGGTTTTCTTAATACTGATGATGTAGACTAACTTAGTCATAATTGAGAATATTACCAGTTGAAAGCAAGGTTCATCTGCTTCCTCTCCTGAGGAACTCTAGCTTTTAACAAAGTCATCTATTAACGCACACACACACACACATATATATGATATTTTTGTTATTTGTGGGTTAACAAAGCTACCAATTGTTTCATGTAAGGAACAATCATTTAACAATTATCAAACCTCCATATAGTTGGTACTCACCTCCCTATTGGATCGGAATGCAAAAAGTAACACAAGATTGTATGGACTGAATAAATATACAGAATATGGGAGGTAACTTATAAGAAACTCATACTTGTTGTCTCCTTTGCATTACTCTGGGATCTTTTGCATCCACTATGGATTGATGAATTCCTTTATTATTTTATGTGAGAATCCCCCCCTCCCAAGAATACTCCCCAGCAGGCTGATCAAATCTCTTGGTAGACTACATACCCAGTGCACTATGCAACAAGGTAGATCTGCAAAACATATATGAGGGTGGGTTGAAAAGTTCATCAACTGACTAAGGAAGAGTGGTGGCAGAGCTGTGAAATCCTGCATGCATTAATTTCAACTCTTCTTATTAATAATTGCATTCTTTCTTTCCAGGTAAACTGACATCTGACTGTTCAAAGACGACTTCAAAAGTAACTAGTAGTGACTCCTCTTCAAAATGGAGAAAATGTGGCCTCATGGTGTTATCAAGTACTTGCAGAAAGAGTTTAGCCCCCAAGGTCATTCATGCTGACATAGTTGCTTTGGTAGGAGATGATGCTCCAGCTTTATCAACAGTGTAAAAGTGGGCAGCTGAAGTTATTAGATGTCTTGAAGATAGCCCAAGTTCTGGACATCCTACAACTGCCACCACCAAGAAAACATTGATTGTGTTCACCGCATGGTGACGAATGACAAGCAATTGATTATAAATTAAATAACCAATGCTATTAGCATATCCTGTGAGAGAGAGTTGAGAATATTCTGCGCAATGAATTTGGCATGACAAAGTTTCCTGCTTGGTGGGTGCCACATCTTCTGACATTTGGTCAAAAGCACACTAGGCTGATCACATCACAGGAGAAATCCGACATTGTTAGAGGCAGATCCAGCAATTTTTTTTTAACATTTCCTGAGCCAGGATGAGTGTTGGGTTCATCACTTTTCATCACTTTCACCCAGAGACAAAGAGACACCTCATGCAATGGAGGCACCCCTCCTCACTTGCTCTAAAGAAGGCCAACATTGTTTTAAATGAAGGGAAAGTGATGGTCTCAGATTTTGGGGTTGCAAAAGACATTGTGTTTATTGCCTATCTTTAAATGGGCCACACCATCAATGGAAGAGAACTATGCCAACTTGCTGAAGCAGTTATGAAAAACCACCAAGACCAAATGGTGAAGAAAACTGATGAAAGGAGTCTTGTTTCATCTCCAGCACACAAGTCCTTGGTTTCAATGGACATTATGCATTACTGTGGCTTTGAACTGGTTGATCAGCCTCCCTATTCTCCTGATTTGGTCCCATCTGACTCTCATCTGTTCCCCAACAGGAAAAAACATGTGGCTGGAAACCATCATTGCAGTGATGATCAAATCATGTCTGCTGATGGTGACTTTTTTGACCAACAGGATGAAAGCTTCTACCCTAATGGGATTCAAGCACTGGCAGGAGAGACCTAGGCGCAGACCAAAATGGTTGGATAATATCCATAGTCTTGGTTGGTCATGCCTGGAAATTTAACTGGAAAGTTGTTCTGAAAGGATCCTATGAAAGAGCATCTTAAGAACTCCACCCCAACCACTCTCTCAGAAATAGTGGGCAGAGAAAATGAATGGATGGATAAAAATGGTGGAATATTTGGCCTTATATGTTTTTTATTTAGTCTATATTTTATTGTAGTCTTTAGGAAAATCCTGAGATGTTACATTTTTGTTCCTATCCCTTCTTATGTTGCCATTCTTTACTTTTGTCATCATATTCTGTGGAAAAATAATTTTTGTTTGATTGTTCTTTCACTTGAGTGACAAATAGAAGTCTTTTTATACCAAATAAATCAGAGACTATATAAAAGACCAAATAATGTGGTGTGTAGAAAACAATTTGTCCCCAAATTCAACCATTCATTCTATGGGTTTTATACTTTCCACTCAGCTGTTTATGATATATCCATTCATCTTTGTCTCATTTTATCATTGTACCTAACTTTTATTTCTGTTGCCTTTTTTGTCTGGTTTTTGAAAAATTCCTCCACTTCAGTTATTCACATGTCATAAGGTTCACAACAGAACTTGGTTGACTTTCAACACTTTTCCTAGACTTGTCTTTATCTCTCCCAATAATAACATTTATATTTAAATGAATTAGAATATTTAAATACAAAATTAAAATATATAACATCGTTTTTCAAGTTTCCTGAAAGTAGCAGAGGTTTTGTATATCTGTGATTGGAATCAAATGACTTCAAAATATGACATTCTTTACCATAAATAAATAAATGAAATGAAAAGAAAAGACTACAGGAATATTATTACATTAAAATGAATTATTTATAAAATAATATCTCAAGTTATGAGACTGCAACATTTTTCTCATGCCATGAAGAATTTAAAATCTGTATCCTCAAATACAAGATAACATTTTTTTTTTGTATTCATTCTTTAAAGTACTTTTTATATCAAATAACTTTAGATGTTGTACCAAATGGAATCAAAATTCTTTTGATAATGAAATAGAAAATGAATTTTTTGATTATTTTAAATGAGAATCAAAACAAAAACAAGAAGAAAAAAAGATTTCTCTTCATTTGCTGTTTTATATGTAAATGAAGGCAGGAGAGGTGGGGCATAGATTCAGTAATTTGAGGATTGATTATTGCATTATGTTCTATAAGACTACCAATTCCATAGACGTTGCAAGTGAATGGTGTGCAGTCTGTTATCTTTGGAGCATCAGAAGAAAAACAAAGACAAAGTGCATTCTTTTTTTGTCTCATATGTATGCGTGTGTGTGTGTGTTTGTTTATAACAACAAGGCTTACTGATACAAAAGAAAATACTTTATGCTTTAGGAAAGTGTGTGTTTGTGTGTGTGTTTTAATTGGTTGTGTTTACAAGGTTAATTCTGTTTCGATAAGAAGAGAATCTAATCACAAACTTGATCATAACATAACGAGAAACTGATGTTTTTCATAGGAAGGAGTGGAGAGGGTGTTTTGTAGGGAAACAGATATAAGTTCAGAGTAGGTTTACAGTTTAGCATACAGATACATGGACGGCCGGCATCCATGTGCATATACGGACTGATTGGCACTCCCTGGTTTCAAATATAAATAATAGACTTAGTATAGAACCCTACGTACAAATAATCAAACATACAGATATGTACACACATACGCATGCGCACACACATGCATACATACATATTGATTGAGACAGAATGATAGCCAAATGGACAAATAGCTGTAAGACTTCAACTAATTTAAGGAAAATGGTCTAATAAGGGAGCATATAAGGCCTCAACAGAAAAAAGGCTTTCCTATCCACATGGGATAGAATACCCCCATATTTAGGCATATTCACCTATCACGTGGGATATCCCAGAAATAGCTGTAAGACCTCAACTAATTTAAGGAAAATGGTCTAATAAAGGAGCATATAAGGCCTCAACAGAAAAAAGGCTTTCCTATCCACATGGGACTCGAATCCACGTCCCTTTGTTAACACAACTGTGTTACCTTTACACCAGCGAACCAGCCTCCCTCCTTCTGTCAAATTTAAGAACCAAATTAGTTTGTATTTGTTTTTATGTAAACAAACTTTCAGTATGCTTTCAGTGCAAATGGTTTTGTTATACGGCACTGTATTTTACAATCCTGTAACTGCATGGTGATTGCCATAATCTTTAAACATATAAAAATACCATTTTTTATTATTTACAGGATTATAAACTATGGTGCCATATAACAGTGTCTCTGTGTATGGGTTTGTGTGACTATGTGTGTGTGTTTGTTCAAAGTTCACACTGAACTTTATTTCCTTATTTCTTACTTTCTGTTCTTCTATTATCTGCAAATTTTCCATGTCTAGATCTTTCATATGTTCTCTACT
>NC_043006.1:90438704-90446204 GCF_006345805.1 Octopus sinensis | reverse complement strand
GTGAAATTCCTTATCCACATGGCCATGTTTGCACCTAATTGCCTTAAATAAGAGAAAATTTCCAAATATTTCAAGAAGACATTGGCACCTCAGGATTGGATAAAGATTATGCTACACATTAATGTTATTGACAGAAACTGACAACATAAAAATGATGACCTACCATGGTGGGTAAACGTGTCCTGATGTGCCATGATGCATTTTGGTTGCAACCACTTGAAGAAGGAGGAGGAGGACATTAAGTTCATTTATCATTAGTATTTAAAGAAACATGACTGTCAGATGAGGACTAACATCACTAATGATTCTTCTTGGGAGTTTCTTAAATTTGCAACAAGGTGGGGTTAGATAAATGAGATTTGTTTTAAGATTAAGGTGCCACTGAAGAAAAGGACCAGTTGACCTAACAGGGCTCCATGCTGTATTTTTCAACCTAGTTTTGCTCCTACAGCTTTGGTTGAACCGATGCTGTGGTATGAGGTACTAGCCTAAACTGTCACACAATGAGTTTGAAACTGGATCTCCTGCCTTAGGAATAAGATCAATTAGAAATTCACACATATATTCATAAATATGTTTGTGTGTGTGTGTGTGTGTGTATATATTATATATATATATATATATATAGGGTGTATATACACGCACACACACACATATATATATATATATCTAGGGTATTTGGGCTAAATTTGATAATTTCTTTTGTCTCCTTTTTACGGGAACAGCTTGATGTATTGAGGAACAGCCCGTGAATGATGTAAAGGCTATTGGACATGATATGGACAGCTGCAATGGAGATTACAAAATTGTGGCCACCAGGAATGGACAAGGCAGGCATTCTGACTGTGTCTTCATGCCAGAATACATCCTCATAGGGCCTTAGGTTCAATTTAGTTGGCTATGTGGAGCTGCTGTAGACTGTAATCAATCTCTGGCTGAAGAGGGTTGTTACAGGAAGGCCATATGTGCTGCAATAGGATTTGGCTCCTTGAACTGCCTCCAGAATCTCTACAATTTCACTAGCCCCAATTCCTGGCCTCCTAATTCCTCCAATTGTAATGCCATAGATTACTATGTGTAGGACATGGTCTAACTAGAAAGACACTAGCCACTCTGCTCGCAGCAGCACGGCGGAGCTGGTGGCCAAGATCAAAGAGGAGTTTGAAGATTTCCCTTAGGATACAGTGAGGAATGAATGCACCAGGTTTGAGAGTTGTCTTTAAGTTGGGGTGCAAGTTGAAGCCAACAACTTTGAGTAAACTGCTATCTCCCAGCCATAATCTAGTTTTGATATTTTGGGGTTTTTTTTAAATTCTTTATTTTTGGATGGGATATTTGTTTTCTCATCATTTTATGTAAACTGACAAATTTTTGCCTGAACATCCTCTATATTATGTGTGTGAGTGTGTATTCTAAAAGGCTTCAAAGAGGCTGGTGTTGGTCTGTGTCTACAAGACTTATGTATTGAAATTAATAAAAACAGTGAAATGAACTTATTGCTATGCGGAACTTTGGAGACAGTCCTTCTTCAGTGGAAAAGTTGAGAAAATGAGAGAAACAAATGAGAAACAACAGAGTTTTACATACTGTAAGTTGGTCGTCAGTTCTCTTCACCCCAGGAAGTTAAAAGATTATGCAGACCTCTGCAGGATTTAAACCTAGAATGTAATGAAGTGAAAGAAATAAGACAAGGCAGTAATATACTAATAATGGTAATAATAATAATAATAATAATCATAATAATAATAATGCTGATAATGATAATTATATTGACTTCAGACAGATGAAGTATTGTCAGATTTAAACACAGATATCTAAGTCACTGAATTCATTAATTATCCAGTCATTGGCAAGTTTATTATTAGCATACCAATCATTTGATCAAGCAGGATTACTTGGAAATTCTTGACATAAGCTTAGAAACTGAAACCAATCAGAATTCTAACTCTTCTACAATTTATGATCAGCTTTATAACTAATACCCGCTCTAACCAAACATAATTAACAATTTCAAGCTATCTTTAATGAACATTTTCCTAACCAAACACACGCATACAGATTTACCCATTAATATTGAATTCGAAATATTGACATAAATCATGTTATTACAATAATGATAACAAATGATTTCTCTTGATCAAGTCTTGCTTTATATTGCCTGCCAGTCTTATAAAGCATGGAATTTGTGTTCTCAGAATTTTCTTTTGTTAGAATATAATTTCATATTTTCAAATTCTGAAATGCAATGGCATCACATTGAGACAAGCTCAGAAAAAATGTGAGTCACTACGGTTCTATAACATTTTCTTTGGGCTTACACCTTACAGTACCAGATATCCAGGGCTCAACAACTCATGGAACCGGTGGTCAACACTGATATCTCAATACATACGATAATATTTGTCTTCCTTCTGAGATTTCAAGTAGAAGCTATCATCGTCATCAACATTGTCATTATGCCTGGTTTCCAGTTATGGCTTAGCTCTCTCATTTCTGTTCTCCTCTGTGGCTTGGCAGACTGCATCTCTTTCGTGTCTGGTTTCACATCTTTAGTTGGATGCTATTCATAGTATCAACCACTTTACAGAGTCTTCTGGGTGCATTTTTTGTCATTTTTTTGGTGACACTTGTATTAGAGATTGTTAAATCTGACATGACTCAACCCTCCACTTAAATTGTACTGGATGCATTTTCTTGTGGTGCCATCATTCGAATAGATTGCTGTGAGAAAGAGAATATTGGATAGCATGAGGTGAATGATGGATGTCAATAGAAAATGACCAGTGGGGGGAGGGGGACAGGATTAAAGGTTGATTTTTATGCACAATGTGATGAGGCCTTTTAATACATTATTTCATAAAAATGATCTATTTCCAAACTTATCTAATTTTCAATCATCTTAATTACTTATAATTTGAATTTACCTCTTATTTTATTTCACCTGTTCAGAGAGAGTCAGTTAATTATATTTGTGAATCACTAAGGTTGCATGTGTGTGTGTTTATGCATTTATGTATGTGTTTTTGAGTTTTTGTATAAATGTGCAACTTAATTTCATATTTTTCTGCAGCCATTTTCATACATTATGGCATTTCAAGCTATCTTACCTTGACCTGTACCTGTGGCACTCAATAAAGTTCTCTATTCTTCTTTCAAGTCCAATTCAGCCATACTTCTATTACTGTGCTGTAATAACTTTGATGAATATTCGCTAATAACTCATTTCATATGGCAACATTTAAACAAAATTTCAATAGGTTTATATTTTACTGACTTACCTGTAATTAGAGTTGTTTTGAGACTAAAATTCCATTACAGATAGAACCTTTTTATTGAATCCGTTCTAGACACCAAAACACTTAAATGACAATAAATAAATAAATAAATTGTAACATATTTTATGGATCCACAATTATTTTAGAATGTTATTTAAATTTCTATATAGATATATAATAAGAAAATGGCTTAAATTATTCTCAAAGACTTTTAATGCCTTATTCCAACTTAAGACAGCAAGCTTGCTGAATCAGTAGAGCATCAGAGAAAATGCTTTGTGGAGGTCAACTGTACCTTTCGTCCACTCAGAGTCAATAAAATATACTGCAAGTCAAGAAGTGGAGCAGTGGTGGTAGTTTGTGGGTGAAGGTAACTGACCATTGCCCCTTCTATCAAAAATTGTGGACCTTGCACTTAAAGCAGAAACCAATTTATTGTTCCAACTTGCATTCAGGGTTAGAAAGTGATATTCAGAGAATTTATTGTAGTTGTTGTAGTTGGTTATCTCAATGGTAACTCAAACCCAAGAGTCTTATGATTAAATTCTTTACAGCCTTAGCCATTGTATCTTTCCTTCTGTCTTGGCCTTGACTTTCCAATGTGATCTTTCAATCAAGATGTATATAGGAGTGGGATATTTGGTTGCCATTTCTAGCAAATCAAGCAACCATGCAGAGGTTCTCTCGGTTTATTTAAATGTTTAAAACCTGTCATGGTGCTTTATTTTACAAGATTCTTCCTGCAAGAAAATTGAGCAGAAGTCTATTGTGTGTGTGTGTGTGTGTTGGTACTGGATGGCAAAATTTGAGCACTATGAGAAAATATCTTGGGTTATTTTGATCTATCATAGCTGTATCCCTTTACTCCAGGATGGCTTTGTCCCATCAATAAAATAAATAACAGGAAAAGATGTCAGAGATTAAAACATTTGAACTCTGAGCTGTAGCATGGCCACAATCAAATGACTAAAACTAGTTGGTGAATACTTAAAGAAGAGTCTTTGAAAATGATGAACCACGAAAGGTTTTGGGCATTTAAATAAAGCACATCAATAAGAAATGAGAGAACCTCTCTGTAGAAATAGCAGCCAAATACCTATTTCTTTATTACCCACAAGGGGCTAAACACAGAGGGGACAAACAAGGACAGACATAGGTATTAAGTTGATTACATCGACCCCATTGCGTAACTGGTACTTAATTTATCGACCCCGAAAGGATGAAAGGCAAAGTCGACCTCGGCGGAATTTGAACTCACAACATAACGGCAGACGAAATACCGCAAAGCATTTCTCCCAGCGTGCTAACGTTTCTGCCAGCTCACCCCAGTGCTAATACACTCTACCTTTTTGAAAATGGAAAATCATGGTGGTTAATGTAGCTGAAGATAGCGAAAATCATGAGATGGTTGATCGTACGACTGTTGGATTTGAGTTACAATCGGGCTAAACAATGACAGGAAATACTTGATCACTTTCTAATTATGAATGCATGTTGGAATAATATATTGGTTTCAGATTTAGACATGAAGGTAGCAATTTTGGAGGGAAAAGGGATTGGTCGAAACCATTGCTCTACATCCCTCACTTATCAACTGGATTGTAATTCTATTGACCCCGCAAGGAAGACTCATGTAGTTAACCGCAGCCTGACTGGAACTGCATTTTTTAGAATACTCTAATAATTCAACAAACATGCTTCCTAAAGTCTTTTGAAAAGATTTAAACTAGGCTCCCAGCCTTACCAGCTTCTGTTAAATTGTGCAACCCATACCAGCATGGAAAACAGACATTTGATGATGATGATGATTTCGAATGAAAAATTGCAATTACAGTCACTTGGAATGCTTTGACCATGATTACAAAGCAAACTTCTGGACCTCACTATTATGTCCACTGCCTTTCACAAAGATAAAATAGTTTCCTACTTGTCATGAAAGTAACTATTAAACACATGGTGTCTCCTAGTACAAGGGAGATAATGCTATATTCCTAATATTTGGTGGGATTAGAAATGCTACCATTCTGATTCTTCTGTTATCCAGCTGACACAGGCAGGTCCTTTGTGCACATCGTTAATCCTTATGGTCATTAACACAAAACACCTTCATTGATATATCAGATTGATGTAGACAAACAACGAATTTAAAGAGGTGAACATCACTTACAATTGAGAATATAGATTTATGGCTTGATATTTTTCTATCCGCTGTTTTTAATTTAAAAAAATAATCCCTGTGGATTTCTCGTAGCAAACAAAAGGTCAAACCACATTCATTTGTCTCTTTCTTCAGAAAATGGTTTCTATGTTGTTTTTCTTCTTTTATTTCCATTGCTTTCACTCTTTTCTATTCTGTTGCCTTGCTTCCATCTTTTCTGAGGTCAGTGCCTCATTAGGATTCTGTTATTCTGAGATGGTATTTGTCTACAATTCAATAGCAGTATTATAATTTAATATTCATGATTACCATTTTTATACAATGTGTATCTGTGTGTGTCAGTGTATCCTGTTCATTTTTGTAATTAAAAGTTCAGCTTTGCAGTTTATTATTATTATTATTATTATTATTATTATTATTATTTCAATGCTTTCTTTTCATATTTTACCAAGATTTTCTGAAAAAGAAATCTCAGAGTAATCCCCTTGAGATGTAATTGATTTAATATTATCTGAAAGGCTGCCAATGTTTAGTAAATTTTATGGCAGTTTCTTTTGCAGTTGTTGTTTTGTTTAATATTAAATGATTTAAAGGCAAGATTGTGGAAAGACAAAATGTACAAGATAACATCTTACTCATCAGGTTACACACGAACAAATGGATGAATGAATTAGTCCTTCTGCATTGTTGTGAGTCAGGGGCCTCATAAACAACTCTCACTTCCTGCTACACCTTGTAGTCTTTTACTGCAGTTCTACACACTGTTAGGCCCCTTACCCACTCTGTTCTTGATGCTATCACTCCATCTTCGTATTTGTCATAAACGAAGTCTCTAATTATATCACACAATATAGACCATAAACATTACTGATTGTGACAATAACACTCTTAATATTAATTTGTCTTCTCGTTTTGTTTGTTCGCTGGCCAGAAAGTGAAATTGATTCAAAATGAGATAATCAACATTATTGTTTCAAACATTAACAATTATTGAGCTTCTTTTCATATAAAAGAATTCCTATAATTTAAGCATAAAATGGACAATCTCTACTATTAATTCAAATATATAGATTTTCCAATCAAAATATTGTAAAGATGCATTTAAGAAATTCAGGAATATGCTGTTTCTGAAAATTCAAATACATTGGATATTTCTCTTAATTATTTTTTGAATTGCTGTTTATCTTACTGGTGCCAAAGTTTAATACCAGTTGCTGACACTGTCAGGGAAAGAATAAAATCCATTCTCTATGTGTAAATAAATCAGTTTTGAAGAAGTCAATTAAAGCTTGCAAATCTTTGCAATCCTATAATTTTAATCTGAGCTGCAATTATAAGATAATCACTGGAATTCCAGAAAATTAATGACTTTGAGTATTTGCAAGATTTTCTTCCTCTCTCCCTGATCAAGTCTCTTCTCTTTCTTGCTTCTCTTAATAGGTCTGCTCATAAATGTTATACGTAAATATGTGCATACACACACACACACACATACATGCGTGTGTGCACACACACATATACATACATGCACACATCCATATATACATACATTCATGTATACATGCATCCATTCACACACACATTCACACACCTTGTTTGTAGGTTAACAAGGCAATCCTTATTGGTTTGATATCAAGAGAAATCTTTCAACAATTATCGAGCCTGTCACTTGGTTGTAGTGTTGGTCATAACGTCTTCATATCATCTCCAAGATGGTGATGAGTACGAAGATTCAATATGGCAAGCTTGATAATTGTTGAGAGACTTCTATTGACATGAAACAAATGGTAGCCACATTAAATCACAGATAAAGAATATTTATGCTTTAATACACTGCTGAGCACTCATTCTCACTGTTCAGTATTAACACATATGTACACACACATATAGACACATGTATGGTTGTATGTTTACAACCATGTGTGTGTGTGTGTGCGTCTCCTATTCTTGACATTGTATATTTACTATAAAAGCTGACTAAACAAACTTTGTCATCATGCAAGTGGTGGTGTTTGTTTGCCATGTCCTATGAAAACCTGTCCAGACTAAGAGAAAATATTATCTTGT
>NC_043006.1:90388884-90438604 GCF_006345805.1 Octopus sinensis | reverse complement strand
GTTGGATCAGGTAATGGGGTTACGGAGAGGGTCATAGCCCAACTAATTAGAAAGAGAGTTAGTTTAGATGAGATGCAGTTTGGGTTCATGCCAGGGAAAAGTACCACTGATGCTATATTCCTGGTAAGGCAGCTGCAGGAGAAATACCTAGCCAAAGATAAGCCCCTGTACCTGGCTTTCGTTGACATGGAGAAAGCCTTTGACAGGGTCCCCCGATCCCCTATCTGGTGGTCAATGAGGAAACTAGGGATAGATGAACGGCTGGTGAGGGCTGTGCAAGCCATGTAGAGGGATGCCGTAAGTAAGGCTAGAGTTGGCAACATGTACACAGAAGAATTCAAAGTAGAGGTTGGGGTCCACCAGTGTTCAGTTCTCAGCCCCCTCCTATTTATCATAGTCCTCCAGGCAATTACGGAGGAATTCAAGACAGGTTGCCCCTGGGAGCTCCTCTATGCTGATAACCTTGCTCTAATTGCTGAGTCACTATCAGAACTGGTGGAGAAGTTCCAGGTGTGGGCGGAGGGTTTAGAATCGAGGGGCCTTAGAGTCAACCTAGCTAAAACCAAAGTACTAATAAGTAGGATGGTAGACAATCCACAAATGTCTTCAGGAAGATGGCTCTGCTCGATCTGTAGAAAGGTGTAGGTAGAAACTCTATAAGATGTACCCAGTGTAAGCTATGGACACATAAGAGGTGCAGCAATGTCAAAGGAAGGCTAACTGGGAAGTTAGTTTTTGTATGTGGCAGATGCTCGGGAGCATTAACCTCTGAAAATCTGCAGAAAACAACTTCCGTCACTTTCCAGGGGGAAAAACTAGAAGTAGTTGATAGCTTCTGTTATCTAGGTGACCAAGTCAGTAGTAGGGGTGGGTGCGTCAAAAGTGTAACTGCTAGAGTAAGAATAGCCTGGGCAAAGTTTAAGGAGATCCTACCTCTGCTGGTGACTAAAGGCCTCTCGCTCAGAGTAAAAGGCAGACTGTATGATGCATGTGTACAAACAGCCATGCTACATGGCAGTGAAACATGGGCCGTGACTGCTGAGGACATGCGTAAGCTTGCGAGGAATGAAGCCAGTATGCTCCGATGGATGTGTAATGTCAGTCTACATACTCGACAGAATGTTAGTACCTTGAGAGAAATGTTGTACCTAAGAAGCATCAGTTGTGGTGTGCAAGAAAGACGATTGCGCTGGTATGGTCATGTGGCGAGAATGGATGAAGATAGGTGTGTGAAAAAGTGCCAATCCCTGGCAGTTGAGGGAACCCATGGAAGAGGTAGACCCAGGAAAACCTGGGACGAGGTGGTGAAGCACGACCTTCGAACTTTAGGCCTCACTGAGGAAATGACCAGCGACCGAGACCTTTGGAAATATGCTGTATGTGAGAAGACCAGGCAGGACAAGTGAGTCCAGCCCACTTATGCATGCCTTCCCTCCCTTGGACACACAAAGACCTGTTGAGGCAAGCGAAGTTGATATCGAACTTTATCCGATGACAGGCACCCGTGCCAGCCCCCTTTGCTTGTGAAGACCTGTTGGGGCAAATGAAATCGGAATCGAAATTGAACCAATCCTATGACTGGAACCCGGCAGATGCCAGGACCCCTGGACTGGTGGTACGTAAAAAGCACTATCCGAATCGTGGCCGATGCCAGCGCCGCCTCGACTGGCTTCCTTGCCGGTGGCACGTAAAAAGCACCCACTACACTCATGGAGTGGTTAGCGTTAGGAAGGGCAACCAGCTGTAGAAACATTGCCAGATAAGACTGGAGCCTGGTGCAGCCTTCTGGCTTCCCAGATCCCCAGTCGAACCGTCCAACCCATGCTAGCATGGAGAACGGATGTTAAACGATGATGATGATGATGATATATATATACATATATATGTATATATTCATATATATGTATATATATTCATATATATATATATATACATATATATGTATATATATTCATATATATATAATTCATATATATATATATATATCATATATATATATATATATATATATATTCTATACGTATATATATATATACGTATAGATATATAATACGTATATATATTCATATATAATATATTATATATATATATTCATATATATTATATATTCATATATATATATATATTCATATAATATATTCATATATATATATATTCATATATATATATATATTCATATATATATATATATTCATATATATATATATTCATATATATATATATTCATATATATATATTCATATATATATATATTCATATATATATATATATTCATATATATATATATATTCATATATATATATATTCATATATATATATATATTCATATATATATATATATATATATATATATATATATATATATATATATATATATAGATATATAGATATAGATATAGATATGTATTATGTATATGTATGTGTGTGTGAAGTAGAAGCCTTAATTGGAGAGACTCTCTGATCTCGGAGCTATTTACTCTGTTGAAAGACATTACTCCAGAGTCCTTGCAGAGGAACCCCATTTCACCTCCTATGGTTCCCAATTGAGCTTCCTCAGCCATTACGCACATTCATGACAATAGCACAAAAACTGAGTTAGAAATAGTAAGTTTGGTTATCTTCCCAACCTCTTCCCTTCTGAGGATCAAAGGCTGGAGATGGTGCATTACTGCATTAGCACCTGCAATTCTAGCATCCAATGCCACCTCCAGTCTATCATCATTCATGAATATGGTCCCAATACACTTAAACTTGTTCACTTCCTCAGTGATGTCCTACAGTCAAGTCTATTTCTGGATAACCACACAGCATAGTGCCATTCGGAAAGGAACCAGACGAAATGGTTTTAGTCAAAGAGAAACAGTTGCTCTTCAAGTGCACCTATTGGTTTTGAAAAGCATGAGTAGAAAGTGCAAGCTGATTGCACACTTTGGGAATTTGTTTTAAAATCTACAGAAAAATGTGCAAGCAAATTCGTAGGTGAAGAAATAGACTTGCAGCAAAAAAGGAAATTAGGTGTAGCAGATATCATATTGTGTTATCCAGGAGGTAAAATCAATGCTGCAACACAGCAGCAGGAGAAAAGTTTGCCAAAGAAGTTCAGAGAAACTGTGTTCATGTTAATAACAAAGGGAGTTCTTTCCGAAATGGGATCCTGTGGGTTGGACATGCAACATCTTGAATAAATAAGATGGTAATGATTTATTGGATAAAGGAAACAAATAAATAAACAAAAAAACCTGAAAAGAAAATCAACTAACAAATAGATAAATAAAAAAAAACATGAATTGACAAGATAACATATTTGGCTGCAAACCTATTGCATCAAGCATGGCTAAGGTATGTGCGTGTGTGCTTGTACAGATGGGGAAGTAGGCTTTTAGAGAGTCATTTGTTATTTTGAAGATGCAATGAGAACAGATTGTGAGACGAAACATTATAATCATAAGATTTCACTTTAAGAAAGAGATAGAGCTATTTTTCAATGTCAGAAAATATCTAAAAAAACTGAACATTTTTTTTTTTACTTATTTCTAAATATTTACAACCCCAGGAGGGATAAAATGCAGTAATTAGGAAAAAAGATATTAACTGTTAGCTAAGATTATTCTTTGGCAGAGTGAGCAAGGGAGATAACTTTGAAAGGTTTTACCTTATGAAACGTCATCAGTGGTAGTATAGCTTTCCTTGTTGTCTGTTGGTATTGTAATAACTAACTTGCTATACAGAATATTAATGAAGTAAAAAATAATGGATGCTATGGACACCCTGGCAAGGACGCACTTGGGTTAGACATCCAATAAAAAACGTTCAATGTCTAGGTCTACATGAACACACGATACTGTCCATTGCTCAAGCTAGTCAATAAAGGATTACATTTGAATGACAATGGATAAATGTGACTGGGCCATACAAATCTGAGAAAGTTCAACCAGATAACAGCACTGGAAATGGTAATCTCTATTGTGTATTCTTACCTGCACATTTAACTCTGCAGGTGGAAATAACCAAATCAGTGATTTTTTTTCTTTTGCATTTTTATTTTATAAATATGTTCTCAGTTGTGTTTTACAAATGAATTATCAATGATAAGCTACAAACTCTCCCTCCTATGCAAGTCCTTCTTTTCTTCCGTTTGGTAACAGAACCTCAACCCCTGAGACTGTAGTGGAAGAGTTATTGTAACACGTGATATAGTTTGGCTATTTCAAACTAGTTGGAACTCATTCTCTCCAGTTCCAGGCAGAGTTGAATTCTTTTGTTGTTGTTTTTTTCGTTTTGTTTTTCCTGGTAGTGATAGAGGAGGAGGAAAGAACGAGGGGAAAGAGTTGCAATGTGAAGGTTACCATGTGGCCATGTGGTTAAGGTGTTGCACTCACACAAGTAAGATCAGAGTTTCAATTCCTGGATCAGAAGTGTTCTTGGGTTAGACATCCAATAAAAAACGTTCAATGTCTAGGTCTACATGAACACACGATACTGTCCATTGCTCAAGCTAGTCAATAAAGGATTACATTTGAATGACAATGGATGAACGTGACTGGGCCATACAAATCTGAGAAAGCACACCATTTCTCCTTGGGCCCAGTCCACTCAGCTGTAAATGAAGTCCAACAACAGCTGTGCAATGTAGTTTAAAACACTTATTATGCATTGTGAAAATTGGTTTAAGCGCCAGCCTTATGAGTAGTAGTAGTAGTAGTAGTAGTAGTAGTATGTAAAGCAATAAGATTCTAGTTTTGAATCTTATTGCTTAAATGACAAGAATTGAAAAAAGTACTCAGATGGTTCTGTAGAACTGTTTCTACTCAAAGTGATAAAAAAAAAATTCAAAAGACTTAACAGAAACATTTATTCAATAAAAAACAAAATCTCTTGCGTTGGGTGGAATATAAACAGGAAACCTTTTTAACTGTTTTTCGAATATTGCTTAAAACAACATAATTCCAGATGAAGGTGGTTCTTAGAATCACTTCTCTTGAATGGTGTTTCAAAGACAAATACAATAATTTAAGAAAAAGAATGTCTGGAGTATTTCCATGGCAACCAATAATGAAACAACAGATTGGAGCTTGAAACAGGTGTTTTTACATACGCATGCTCACATGTGGTTTTTTTTTTTTTTGTTTTTTAAACATAAAAATAAAAGATAAACATTTTCTTGAAAGCACTTTTATGATATTTGAAAATATATTCAAACAATTCAAGAGAAGAACCGGTTTGGGTTTCGAGATGAAAGAGCGAATGACATGAAACTCTAAATACTGTCACTTATGAGCCTTTCTATTAGAATGCATTAATGAATAAATCTCTATATTTATGTTCTGAGTTCTGTGATTTCTTGCTTCTTGGTGAATCAACAGAAATGATTGTGTATGTGTGTGTGTGTGTGTGTGTGTGTGTGTGTGCGTACATGCATGTGTGTGTATGTGTGCATGTGTGTGTGTGTGTGTGTGTGTGTGTGCGTGTGTGCCTATATCATCGTTTTAATGTCTACTTCCCCCTTTTTGCATGGCTCAGATGGAATTCATTAAGGCAGATTCTTTTGCAGGCAGACATCCTTCCAGCTACCAACCTTCACCAGTTTCGGAGCAAGATTATGGTTCCCATAGCTTCACATGATTTCACCAAAGACATTGTTTGTATTATGGTGATACTCATTTTACAATTATCGCATAATGTCAACCGAAGGGACACAAACTCTCAGATACACACATAAAGAACACACACGGTATTGACTGGCAGCAAAAAGTATACTCAATACCATAACAGAGATCTATTCTATTTTGTTTGAGTCAGCCTCTTGCTATTCAGAGTTTCACCTGTCAGCACACAGGACCTTCAGGCAAGTTGAGAGACAGGTGAAATTTAGAATGTGTATATATACATACATACATATATATATATATATATATATATATATATAAAATGAGCTTCTTTCAGTTTCTGTTTACCAAATCTACTTACAAAACTTTGGTTTGCCTGACACCATAATAGAAGGCAATCACCCAAGATGCTCCACAGATGGAGGTTGAGAGGCAAACTTATCAACAACATAATGTGTTATATATATATACATACTAATAGATATAGATATGCCTCTGTGTGTGTGTGTGTGTGTGTGTATATATATATATATATATATAGGTAGAGAGGTATAGACACGTGTGTATAGTTATATAGATAGATAGATAGGTATATATATATAAATATGTATCATAGAAAGTTAAATTTTCCAGAAATAAAAAATATGTTACAACAAAAACCACAAAAACATATTACAACAAAACCTACACATTATCAAAATAATTCTTTGAGTCTACCAAGTTCGTTTAATTTCTCAGATGTTAATGTTTTTCTACTTTATGAAATTAGAAATTTATATTTCTTTGACACTTGAACTCAACTCAATATATTTCCTATATGTGGCTTCACCGTTATCATGAATATCGTTCTTCAATTACAGAGCTATTATTCAAAATTAAATATTGAATTTAGGAGAAAATTTGCAATCTTTATTGTATTGCAATATGAAAATCGTTTTCCTTTTTTCTCTGTAATTTTTGAGTAAGTAATTGTCAGCAGACTTAAATGAACGAGATCCTGCACCAAGATTCTGGGTTATTAAAGAGAGACAGACAACAGTTTCTTATTTGTGTTTTGCATTTTTTCTTGCTGTGTCAACACACACACACACACACACCACAAAAGGTAATCTTTGTGTCAAGCTTCACATGAATGTTTTGTTAGAATGCCAAATATTGTGGTATTCACCTTGAGAGGACCTTTGAAATGGATGCATGGTGCTCAAAAGCATACATAATTATAGCGTTATCAGATGAGAATCATCTGCCATGGACACCAGAACTGCTTGATCACATAATTTCAATGTACTGCACCTCTTCAGTTAAAGCCGTTCACAAGCAACATACCAGTGGCTGTACTGAAGAAATGCAGTTTTGACACCTGTAGAAGGTGATTCTTATCTGCCAATGATACAAATATGTTTGCTTTCATGTATCATGGGACGTAACGATTGCCTTTTCTGCTTAATACTGCTTCAGTCACTGATGATTATTTATAGAAATATATATAATTATTTACATGAGTGTGTTTTGTGTTACTGTGTCTTCTTGTCTTCACATCACATGATAACTGTGAATGAGCAACATCATCACACAACCAATGTCTTCCAAGAATACATGTCCAGCCAAGGAGTAATATTACATTCCTTAGAAACAGACAAGTGTTGGCAACAGAAAGGGCATCTGGCTACAGAAAAACTGCCTCAACATATTCTATCAAATGCATGCAAGTGTGAAAACGTGAATAATAAAACAACCATGATGATGATGATGATGATAATGATGATGAGTGGACAGAATGAGACATGAAACAAAATAAATGCCTTGCAATTTTTTGTCCAACTCTTATGTTCTGAGTTCTAATCCAATCAGGCATTTCATCCATCAGGGATGGCTGTAATAAGTTGGTAGTTTAGAACCAGAGCCAATGCTACCAAGAAACCCCCTCCCCCCAAAGCTTACTGAAGTCAGAATCAATTATTATATATTTGTTCACAATAGGAGCAGGAGTGGCTGCATGGTAAGTAGCTTGCTTACCAACCACATGATTCCGGGTTCAGTCCCATTGTGTGGAACCTTGGGAAAGTGTCTTCTACTATAGCCTTGGGCAGACCAAAGCCTTGTGAGTGGATTTGGTAGATGGAAACTGAAAGCCCATTGTGTATATATATATATAGAGAGAGAGAGAGTGAGGATTTACAAAAACACAAAAGATGAAGATGGGTATGTAAACAACAAACAGATGTATTAGTTTAACACTTGGGAAGTGAGAAAGTCTTTTATGTTTTGAGCCTACACTCTTTGATAGAAAGGAACACAGAAATAAACAGGGAGAGAAAATAGAAAAAGGTTTAGTGGCTAGCGATGTGTGTATGTATATATATATATATATGTGTGTGTGTGTGTGTACATGTTTGTGTCTGTGTTTGCCCCCCCCCCCTCCAACATCGCATGACAACCAATGCTAGTGTGTTTATGTCCCTGTAACTTAGCGGTTCAGCAATAGAGACCAACAGAATAAGTACTAGGTTTACAAAGAATAAGTCCTGGGGACAACTTTTTTTGCTCCAGCATGGCCTCAGTCAAATGACTGAAAAAAGTAAAAGAATAATAGGTGTAGATGTGACTGCATGGTAAGAAGCTTGCGTCCCTGTGCATGTGTCACCCAGAGTGCATTTGGTTTGTTGTTTGTGTCGGACGTTGGTTTTTGTTGCTGCTTTGAGGATAGAGACAATGTAGTCAGACTTTAGTGGGTGTGAGTTGTCTTCAACAGAGGAGGAGCTCGTGAGGGCGGTGGAAAAAATGGATAAAATATTGGAAAAAACAAGGAGTTTTGCTGAGGCTGTGGAGGTTAAGAGAAGGGAAGTGGACCTAGCCAAATTGAAGAAGTATGGCAAGAGGATGAAGGTGGGAGGCGACGTGAAGTTGTCGCTGCCTAAAAGAATTATGGAGAACATGGAAAAGAAGACCATCACCTAAAAAGTACACTCCTTGGAGTATAAGAAGTTTGAACAGGTGGAAGCAGCAAAAATAGAAAAAGGCACTGAGGGAACAATCAAGCCAAATTGCATATATAACAAGAGGAAGTAAATAAAGACGGGACGGTGGTTGTCCAGCTTAGGACAGTGGAAGAGGCGAGGAGGCTGGCGAGTGTAGTGGTGAGGACAGAGGAAATAGTGCTTCTGCCCACGTATCTTGGAAGAAAGACTTCCAAGGTGAGGGTAGAAGCAATTCCACCAGATATAGAAGTGGCTTGGGTAGCAGCAGCTGTCCTTGTTGGAAGCGAGGAGAAGGTCCTCCAAGCCACAGAAATGGAAGAAGGAGGGTGGAAAGGAAGGACACTTCAACTAATTATTCAGGTGGAGGAGAGTCAATTGGAGAACTTGGCAGAGACAGTGACGTTGGGGGAAATCGTGCTGAGGGTGTGGGTAGAGGGCAGAGTATCACGTTGTTTTAAATGTGGCCAAAAGGGCCACATTAGAGCATACTGCCCTCTACAGAGGACAATGGCTGAGGAAACAGTTGTGGAGACAGAAGAGAAAAAAGAGGAAGAAAAGACAGACTGAGGAAAGGAGGAAAAGGAAGAAGAATGGAAAGTTACAGAGAGCAGAAGGAGAAAAAGGAAAAAAAGAAAAGAGTATGATGTGGTACCCCAGTCCAACTCCATCCCATCCAAGGCTACTCAGACCTACCCTCCCTATACTGACCCCCCCCCCCGTGAAAAAGGTTACGGATGCCTGGTGGGGGGGGATGTTGTCACTAAGTGATGGAGAAAGGGGAAAAAGGAAGAAAAGGGACTGAAGGAGAAAAAGGACTTAGGACCCAGAGGAAGGGAGTAGTGTTACTCAGTGTGGGGGTGAGTAGCACATTCTTCATAATATCATTTTCAGATATCATTCAGCTTATATTTTGATTTGTTGTTCATGTATCATTCATTATATCACATTTAATTTTTTTATTTTTAATTGTTTATATGTCCCTACATGTGTTGTAGTGTACCCCTCTGTGTAATGCCTTTATGGCAAAATATTGAAATAAAGAATCTTGCTTCCAAACCCCATGGTTACGGGTTCAGTGTTATTGTACGACATCTTGGGCAAATATCTCCAGATATAACCTCTGGCTGACCAAAGCCCTGTGAATGGATTTGGTAGCTGGAAACTGAAAAACGCCTACAGTTCTATATTTAAGAGATGAGGAATTATGTACATTATTTACATTTGACAGATATATGCCCACAGCGTAGAGGTTAAGAGTGCAGGCTAATAACCCCAAGATTCTGAGTTCGATTCCAGGCAGTGACCTGAATAATAATAATAATAATAATAATAATAATAATAATAATAATAATATCGAAAAATGCCTTAGGAATGAGAACCCAGGTTCAAAATTACCCCAAGACACCTGATGAAGGTTGGAGGTTATATCATCCGAAATGTTGTGTTAACAACAAATAAGATGAGGACAAATATCCATCAAATGTAAATAATGTAAAAAGCATATCATGTGTGTGTGTGTGTATGTGTGTGAGTTTGTCCACCTCCACCACTTGACAACTGGCATTGGTGTGTTTACATTTCCATAGCTTAGAGGTTCAGCAAAAGAAACCAACAGAATAAGTATTACACTTAAAAAAAAGGAAACACTATGTAGTGAGGTCTGTTCATTCAATTATAATTCTTCAAGGTGGTGCCCCAGCATGACCACAGTCTGATGACTGAAATAAGATCAAGAATAGTAAACTGGGAGTATTGCTAGAGTATCAGTGAAGAGGATGTGGTATTTGTTCTGGGTCTTTGCATTATGAGTTCAAATCCTACCCAGGTCACTTTCCCAGGGTCAGTGAAATAAAATACAAGCCAATGGAAATGACTAACCCATCCCCCACTAACAAAAGAATTTGCTGCTTTGTGTCTGTTTTGAAAAAGAATTATCATTTAACCATTCCTCAAGATTCTCTCACATCTCCCTTATAGACTATGATGACAGGGGTGGTGATTGCTGTAATTAACACCAACGTTTAATTACAGCTTCACTATATTTAGCATCATTTCTTCTTTTATGACAGAGATTGGTGTATAGAAACCTCGTTGCTTATTAGTAGAAAAAATGTTGATAAACTGAAGAGTTCTAATTAAGCCTAATTATTTCATGTGGATAGACAATCAAGTAATTTGTAGTTACAAACCAACTCAACATCTGGTTGAATGGGGAAGGGGATTCATTGATTGTGTGGTGGTTGTTTTTTAACCCCAGGTCAACCTTGAATGACTAAACTTACAGTCAAATTCTATCCAACCATGGCAACCCTGTCCTTCTCATAAGAATTACATATTTCCAAGTACATTAGTGACTATACACCAATCGTTTTCCAAGAGAGTCGGGTGTCATTTGAGGACCATTTGGCTATCATTTTCAGTAGACTGCATAGACTCTCTCCTCTGTTGTTGTTACATAACCACAATTTAGCCCAGCTGGAGCCAACCTATAAGCATTTATCTTTTACAGGCTTCAGCCATTAGACTGCTGCCATTCTGGAGCATCACCTCGAAGGATTAAGTCAAACAAATTAACCCAGTATTTATTTTCTTCTATATTTTAGAGATGAGGAATTCTGCACATTATTTACATTATTTACAATGGACGGATATTTGTCCTCATCTTGTTTGTTGTTACCACAACGTTTCGGCTGGTTTACTCTCCAGCCTTCATCAGGTGACCTGGTAGAATTTTGAACCCAACCCTGGGTTCTCATTCCTAAGGTATATTTTTTTTGATGATGTTGTTGTTATTATTATTATTATTATTATTATTATTTATTCAAGGCACTGCCTGGAATTGAACTCGCATTCTTGGGGTTAGTAGCCTGCACACTTAACCACTACACTATATGCCCATGGTAGCACACAAGATGAGGACATATATTCATCCAATATAAATAATGTAATGTCCAGTATTTATTTTATCAAAAGTTTATTGCTCATTTTATCAGATGCTTTTTATGAATTGCCAAGTTATAGGGATGTAAACAAACCAGCACTAGTTGTCAAGTGGTAGTGGAACAAACAAACACACGCTCACACACACATATATATACATATACAACAGACTTTCATGTAGTTTCTATGGAGCAAATCCTCTCAGAAGGCATTGTTTGACCAGGGCCTTAAAAAGACAAGATGCTGTGCTGTGGGATTGAAACCCAAAATCATGTGGTTGCAATGCAAGTCTCTTAACCACACAACCAAACATGAACCTGTTTTCTTTTCCTGTTAATATTTTAATTCGTGCATCTTTATAAACCTGTCTTTTAGACACAAAAGTACCAGAGAAGAGACGTAGTTCTTATCTCTGAAATGTAGAAGACATGCACAGAAAAGCAGGCCATTCTGATGATTGCCAAAAATCCATTCACCTCTGGCTTGCAGACATTATTGCTTTTCCCCCTTTTATGCCAGTTTCTGTTTCTCTAAATCAAAAACTGCCTTCATTTCGATTCTCGTGAGGAATCTTCTCCTCCATCACTTTTCATTTCAACTTTGTCAACATGGAATACTGCACCCAATTGAAACTGAAGTTCACTAGAATTCCTTCTGTTTATATTCTTTGAGTATCAATGAACAGGATTTCAAACAGAATACAACTTCAAATGAATGATAAAAGCCCTGGACGGTTGACCTCAATCATGACCGCTGACCCTATTCTAACTCATGACATGCATTTGGGACATCTAAAGCCTACCTCCCCACTTAACCATGCAGAAAGGACAAGGTCGTCTTGGTAAAAATACACAACTAAGCTACCAAACAGCCTGTACATAATAAAACATTACTTGACATTTAAAGCTTTTATGTTGGTTTGTGTTGAACTTTGACATTTGATTAGCCATGTATCTTCCACAACTTCATCTCCATGTTGAAAATTGCTGTCTTAGGAATTAGGACTTAAATATATATTTACAGTGTCATTTAAAACAATGAGATTATTTATGTAAAGAATCGGTGGATGTATTAGTAAGTTTAGCACTTTCCATTGATATCCATGCATATGTTTGTCTATAAAACTATAGTTGTCACTCATAAGCAAGTATGGTCTGGTAGCATGTGCTGTGATTTTACTCACTGATTTAGGCAGAAATGTAGCTGTGAACAGACACAAAGGCCTCTTGGCTCTTGAACCAAGGGAATATCAAAGATGTGACAGATGAAGAGTGAGAGGAACGGTTGCACCAGCACTCATTTTCAGCTGAGAAGATTGGAACAATGTTAAAACGAAGCACCTTACTCAAAGACAAAACAACATACCACTCAATGCAGACATTCGTCTCATGACCCTACAATCCGAAAACCATTAGGCTACACACTTTTACAGAACCTGGTTAAGGAACTGTGGATGTTTTTTTAAAATTTTTTTTTCTTCTAGTCATTGGATTGTGGCTATGCTTGGGCATTTGACCAGCTACTCAGTACTTTATTTCATCATTCTCTATTTGTCAAGCTGATAAGTTACAGGACACAGAAAAATGCAACATTAAACAAAAGATGAGGGCACTCTTTTACTTGTTTCAGTCATTTGACTGCAGCCATGCTGGAGCACCGCCTTTAGTCGGGCAAATCGACCCCGGGACTTATTCTTTGTAAGCCCAGTACTTATTCTATTGGTCTCTTTTGCCAAACTGCTAAGTGACGGGGACGTAAACACACCAGCATCGGTTGTCAAGCAATGCTAGGGGGACAAACACAGACACACACATACATACATATACATATATACGACAGGCTTCTTTCAGTTTCCATCTACCAAATCTACTCACAAGGCATTGGTCGGCCCGGGGCTATAGCAGAAGACACTTGCCCAAGATGCCACGCAGTGGGACTGAACCCGGAACCATGTGGTTGGTTAGCAAGCTACTTACCACACAGCCACTACTGCGCCTAATATATATTGATACTTACCACACAGCCACTCCTGCACACATATATATATTGATACATTATGCATCAGCTTACTTCAAGTCTATCAAATTCTACTCACAAACTATTTGTCAAGCAAAGACTTTAGAAGACTCAGTTCTTTGCAGTAAAATAGAAATTCAGAAGAATGTGATTCAAACTGAACTTCTAAAGCATCCAATCATAACCAATGGACACACACGTTCATATATGCAACAAGCTTTAGCACAGTTTCCTTCAACTAAATTCTAGATACAATTGGTTAGCCCAAGGCAATCACAGAAGATCCAAGGTGTTGTGGAGAAGGATTGAATCTAGATCTAAGAGGCTGCAAACCAAACTTGTTAACTACTCAGCCATGCCTGTAGCTATTTACCTAAAGAATGCTTTGTTAGTTGAGGATATTTTCAACATCAATTCTTACCTGTCTGCCCCCGTGCCAGTGGCACATAAAAAGCACCCACTACACTCTCGGAGTGGTTGGCATTAGGAAGGACATCCAGCTGTAGAAACATTGCCAGATCAGACTGGAGACTGGTGCAGCTGCTGGCTTGCCAGTCCTCAGTCAAACCGTCAAACCCATGCCAGCATGGAAAATGGACGTTAAACAATGATGATGATGGTGATTAGCTTTGACTCCTCAGCCTTAGCATTGTATAGACCTTCATCTCAAGCTACAGCAACGAAGCAGTCAACACTTGAGCTAGGAATCAAAATATGGCAAACTGGAAGAGTCATTACAGAAGTGGATAGAAAGTCTGAGAGTATTTGTTCTGGATCTCTGAGCTTTGAGTTCAAATCTTTTTGAGATCAAATCAAGGTTAAATTAGTCATTCATCTTTCTAGGGTTGATAAACAAACAACCAGTTGAAGGCAGAAGTGTTAAAGCAACAGAAATGGTGCTTTGCAGTCTCTTTTCTAGTTCTACTTTCCCTAATCAGTTTTTATGTGATGGGACATGGGTCTCGCAGGAGCTGGTTAACCCTTACTTTGTGGCAAGCTGAATATATCCAGTTCCATGTAGGTGCCCTTGAGACAGGGGAACCAAGCTGACTCCTTTTTGAAAGCGGGGTCCTTTCTGGAATTCTCCACATTTCATATGATGTAATACACACATTATTTTTAGTGGCCAATAGGAAAAGCTTGTAAGAATGTATTGCATGTGATTAACATGTTACAATCATCAGTGAGGGTTAATATTGATAGTCATCTACTGTCAGATAGTATGGAGCATCAAAGGGACTATCTTCTTTGTCACATTTGATTAAACAGGCAGATCTGGTATCAAGTACAACAAGTGCTTGGAGTGACTCTAACAATCCGACCATAACATATTTATTTGTAGTTTATATCTGGACAGGACAAAGTTTACTTCCCAACCACACAGGTTCATTCCCACTGCATGGCACATTAGGTATGTGTCTTCCACTAAAGCCCTGGCCTGAACAAAGTCTTGCAAGTGGATTTGGTAGTTGGAACCTGAAAGAATATGAGTGTGTGTGTGTGTGTGCGTGTGTGTGTGTATGTGTCTCTTTGCCTTGGTATTGTATGGTTGCTGTGAACAAGTGACATTGTTGTACGAGCAGTGTCATTTATTTCCAGTATTCTATATAATTATGTCTGGCCATGAGGAGTTATTACTTTGCTTGCGAACAGGTGAGGGTTGGTGACAAGTAGGGCAAGTGACCTTAGAAAATTGGCCTCTATTAACACTATCAGACCCATACAAGTATGTGAAAGTAGACATTAAAATGATAATGAGAATATCCTATTCTTCAGTTTCATGTAGCTGCAACTGAGGTGCCGTTCTGTACCGAAAAATCAAATTATTTCCCATTTGCCTTGGTAGCACCCCAACTTCATGTTGTATGTCCCTACTCCCAACATCAGTAAAGATGAGTGATATACATCCCCTAGCAGAATTTGAAACTCTCTCAAATATCACACATCATATGGCTTTTTCTTCTGCATGATAGCAATCACTGGCAAAGTCTACCTGCGTTGAGCAACATTAAAGCACAAGGAGGAATGTGACCTCGAGTTTCATCTTTAGTCTTGTGTTCTTGCTCTCAGATGTTTTAAGTTGTTGTGAGAATCCTGGTGAACTTAAAACTCCTTCATAATCCAGGTTTCAGTCCCACAGACTCTTCACATCCGTAAAGAAGACTAACCTTGTTCGCTTTGAAAAACTTGAAATGACGAATCCATGAGATACCAGAACATTGTGATATGACAGCGTGTGCTTGATATCGAAACGTACAGCAACTCACCAATTGCTTCCTGATGTTTGTTGGCCGTTTTTTTTTTCTTTTTAATATTTCCAGAGTAAAATTACTTCTTTCTGGTATACATGTCTTTGTGTGTTTAAGTGCAACAGATACAGTAAGATGTTCAGACAAGGATAATCATTCATTTCCTCACAAGCAAAAATCCTTGCCAATATGTTAATATATAAAATGCATACAACAGGAAGATGTATATAAAAAGACTACACACACACACAGATAGTCTATTGCTGCAATTAAATTAGATATTTACTGCAAGCAAACCATCCAATATTAAAAGAATAGGTATGCTTTTGAAGTTCTTATATATAATAATAGATTCCTGTTTCAGATATATTTCATCATATATTAATAAATATTTGTGCAAGACAGACAAATATAGGCGATGACATTATAACTGAATTGTATTTATCTCTATCTGAGTTGCTGTCCAAATATTAATTCCTCAAAGCTATGCATATGGAGGGGGAGCTGTACTGGAAAAAAAACATAAACAAAAAAAGCATAATAATAAAAAATTAATAACAATAATAATAACAATAATGATGATAATAATAATAATAATAATAACAAAGAATAGTAAGAGATAACTTTCTGGCAATAGATATTATCTCTCGGGGACATTGTCTAGAGATGTTTGCAATAAAAGTGAAACATAAATGAATGGCACATATCACCAGGAAATTCTCTTCGACTTAGCAACCATGTCACCAAAATACAGTAAAATGGCTTGTCAGAAAGAGAGACATAAATACAATAAAAACAAATAGATTACACGGTACTCAGTCACAATGCAGCTAACGAAATTCCATGAAGAAGCAAACATTTGCAGGTTACAGCAGTTGTTAGCAATGAAGTGAGCAGAGTTTAAATTACAGCAAGAAAAATACTGGCAGATCTATTTAGCTTTCTGAACATTGTGAGGTATTTAGATAAGAAAAAAGAAATAAATATTAAGAAGTTGGAGAGAGAGAGAGAGATAATATTTTCTTAATATTATCATTGCTGTATTAACTCATGCTAAATTGCAGCATGGTGACTGCTGGAAATAATAATAATAATGACTATGATAAAATGAAAACCTACATCTTTATGCAACTAAACTCTTGATGACTCATAATCTTTTTTTCTTTTCTTTTTTTTTTTTTTTTGCATTTAACTGAATTCTAGTAGCTTGTTGGCATGGGAATCATTTGTTCCACCTCTGCTCATAGAATGATTTCCATTGAGACACTGTCTGTGACAGGGTTAAAGTATTGTACGATGTGGCAGCTAGTTCAGTCTCAAGTAGGATTAGATTTCAAACAGAAGACTTTTCTGTTATTCACAGCCGATTGCAGTTTCAGTTTTTTGTTAATGAAGAAAAAAAAAAGAAAGAAAAAAAGAAACAAGTTTCTTTCAACTGACACAATAGAGTTTGTTTTCTTATATTTACAAATAATTATGAATGGTATTTACTTGTATTTAAATAGCAAATATATCACTGCCACCACCAACACCACCACCATTATGCCAACATCTACTTTTCCTTGCTTGCATGGATCAGATGAAATCTACTGAGGAAGGGTGTCTATGACTGGATGCCTTTCCTGTTGCAAACCCTCAACTGTTTCTAAGCAAAGTAATACACCTCCCAAGGCCAGACATGTTATCATGGACAATTGCAAACATACGACACCACTTGTACGATGGTGGCACTTATTCACATGCAATATCAAAACAAGGAGATATAAATACATGCACATATGTAAACACACACACACACGTGTGTGTGTGTGGATGCATGACTGAATGGTTTCCCATCGTTCAATGATTGTGATTCAGTTTTATTCAATTCTGTAAAATTATTGTTCTTCAATTAATGTGTAAGTGGCAGAATATTCCTCTAATACTTGGTGTCCCCTGTATGGAATTCTCAGACAGATTCAGTGTATGAAACAGATTGTGGCAAGGCTGTGCTTCTTTTACAAACAATCTGACAGGCTTCTGTACAGTTTCCATCAATCATATTTCACTTATGAGGCAGATATTAACTCGAGCCTAAAGAAAATGAAGTTAGCACAATATGCTGAGCAATAGGATTGAACCAGAGGCTTTGTCATTGCAAAATGAACTTCTTGACTGTTTGACCATATTGGGCTTACACCACATACACACCCACAAAGGACTTCTGCATGGTTTCTTCTGCCACTTAAATTCTAAATTTGCTCACAAGGTTTTGGTGATTGTCAAGGCCATGGGAAAGAGATTAGCCCAAGATGCCCTGGTATGGGAGTGATACTGAGACCATGGGGTTGTGAAACAAACATCATAAACCACACAGCCATTCCTGAACCTATATACATCACGTGTGTGTGTGTGTGTGTGTGTGTGTTTGGTGTTTAAAGGAATCCAGTTCTTTAATAAACTCATCAGAAGAAAATAATCTCAGTTTGAAAATGAAATATTTTATGAACACACTTTCATTTAAACAGAGAAGAGAATCACAGAAACCATAGCTGGAGGAAGATAAAGGCAAGAGAGAGATTGTGCAGTAATTAATGTCTTTCTAGAATTGTGGTTGGCACATTGTAGAGGAGAATCCTTGTAGAGTGTGATATGCAGCAGATAAAATGCATGGTTTGGTTTGAAGTGAAGGATGACACCTAAGTAGCTAAGTTGTACTTGAGTATTGTGAAGAGCAGCTGCTAAGAAAGTCGAAGTAGAAATGGAAGAGAGAAAAGAGCTTGGCAGCCTGTGTTGAACAGTAATGTTATACTGCGAGAAGATATTTATGAATCAGGTGAAGGATTAGAATTATGAATGATGGAATATTATTAGTGGTGATTGAGGATACATTACCTTACAACTAAATAAGACCAAGCCAGCATGGGAGCCAGTACATGGTCGTTCAGCTTGCTAAAAATAGCAGCAAAATGTATCACAAATGGCACCCTAACATCTTAAACGAAAACAAACACATAAATTGTGTAATGTAATCTGAGGTAAAATAGTGGGAAGGCAATAAATGGATGGCGTTCAGAAGGAGAACAACAACAACAATAACAGTAAATGGATAAAGTATCAAAGTCTGTATTTTAAGAATCTTAACTTTATCAAAATATCAATGCAAGTATGGCTGTGCAGTAAAGGAGCTCACTTTGCAACCAAGGAGTTGTGGGTTCAATTTCACTGCACCATAACTTGGACAAATGCATTTTACTATATAGCCCTAGGCCAACTAGTGTCTTCTATATGAATATGAGAAAAAAGTTTTTGAAGGCCATCCTGTGTGTGTACGTGTGTGTGTACGTGTGTGTGTGCGTACCCCCCACCACTGCTTTATAACCAGTATTGGTAGTTATTCTATCAGTCTCTTTTCCTGAGCAGCTGACTTATGGGGGATATAAAGAAACGAACACAGCTTATCAATCTTAGACCCCTACAGAGCTCATCTTTTTGCGGGGTACAGCCAGCAATTTTCAACCTTCTTCTGTTCAGGGATCAATGAATAAGATTTCAGAAGCATTATGGCATGCTATGAGTTTTTAGAAATTTCTTTCATTCAATCATTTTAAAACAGAAAGGGTTCTATGTAACAACCCTTTCTGTTTAACAAACAAACACCTTGATAACTTGTGCATGTGTGTATGTGTTTTCAACCTTGTGGTCAAAAAGGAAAGGGCAGCACTTACTTTTTTAGGGTCCCTGAGACTGATGGGAAGAAAGGGATGAAATTAGCTTCAAACCAAAGACCCGTTTATTGAACAGCTGTGTTTTCCTAGCATGCATGATTACGTCTATGTCCCTATCACTAGTATCAGTGGAATTCTCAGCAAACATACGTGCTTTAACTAGTAACCCTTTCAATATAGACATATCAAATTCCACTTTACCAAACTGGGTGAACCTTGCCCTGCCACTAATCTGGTTGGCTTTAAACCAGGAAACCATAAGGAGAGATTGAATGCACCCCTTATGTTGCCATTGATTTTTTCTTTGTATATGTTTGCAGCCACACTGATTTCTGGTTGAAGCAGGTTAATCAGGAGGCATTAGGGGTTAGGGGCAATGTTTGCTTTCTGGTCCTTGATGCTGATAAAGGTATTCCCCTTGGTTAACACTTGTACTCAATCTGCTATACCTGAACTTTTGACTGTTTGGCTTCCCTGTTAATGCTATTGTACAGATGTGGGGAAGCGTATCCATACTTCTGTGTGATGCTATCCTCTAAAAGCCCATTGCATATATGAGGGGCGTTCAATAAGTAATGCCCCTGACCCACTTCCCATAGCAGTAGAGCAACGAAACTTGGCTCAGTTATTAGTCTTTTTCTACATAGGAACCACCCAGAGTTATGCATTTCTCCCATCGTTTGATACAGCTCTGGAGACCGTTTTTGTAGAAGACCCCAGCTTGGTCCTCCAACCATGACGTGACTTCAGAAATCAAGCCTGCATCATCTGGGAAACGCTTTTCTTTCAAAAACAACTTCATGGCTGGGAAGAGGTGAAAATCAGAGGGTGCAAGGTCAGGAGAGTAGGGGAATGGGTGGGGGGTTCATAGCCGCATGCCTGTGCTTCTGATCTGGCGACACGCAAGTTGTGGACTGGAGCATTGTCCTGCAGGAGGAGGATGCCTTTGCTGATCTTGCCCCGCCTCTTGATTTTGATAGCTTCTCTTAATTTCCTCAAAAGTGAAGCAAATAGGCTCCTGCAATTGTGGTACCCTTTGCCAGGAAATCTGTCATCACTACTCAGTCCTGGTCCCAGAAGACTGTGAGCATGACCTTGCCAGCGGAAGGCTGCAGCCTTGCCTTCTTTGGAGGAGGTAAGTCATGGTGCTTCCACTGCATTGACTGGGCTTTGGTCTCTGGATCATAGTGATGGACCCAGGTTTCATCCTGTGTAATCAGTCTTTTGAAAAATTTTGACTCATCTCCTTGGCACATCTCCAAATTCATCCTCGAGCACTCAATGCGTTCTTGCTTCTTGAAAGGTGTGAGCAACCTGGGAATCCATCTGGCAGACACCTTTTGCAGATGCAAATGGTCATGAATGATAGTTTCCACAGACCCGGTATTAATCTTGACCTCATGGGCTATTTGGCGAATAGTTATGCGTCGATCTTCCAAAATGGCAGCCTCGACTTGACGGACAGATGCCTCATCAATGGCAGAAGGGGGGTGACCAGATCTGGGAGCTGTTTCCACAGAGTTCCAACCATGTTTGAATTCACGATGCCAGCGTTTTACAAGGTCATATGATGGGGCATCATCACCATAAGTTACTTTCATTTCATCAAAAGTCTCCCGTGGTGTGCGTCCTTTCAAATACCAAAACCGGATCACTGCTCGACACTCAACAGGCTCCATTTCACACTTGACTCAGTTCAAACACCTGTAAATCAGAAACCACAATTAGTTCGGAGCTGTAATTTGCCACTTAATCTATAGAGATATCAATAATTGCACATGCAAAATTTCAGCTAGATCAAACAACTGCAAGTGGATTAGGGGCATTACTTATTGAACGTCCCTCGTACATGTGTCTATCCTATACAGGTTATGTTTTTAGCGGAGAAGAGTAAGGCACTATCCAAGTCTTTTAGCAATTGAAAATCAGAAAGAAACTAGAAAACCAAACGAAGCCCAGTTTAAGAATAATGCTCACTAGGGCTGCTTCGAAGTCTTTGAGGGAGCAAATATCATAAGCTTTGCTTGGCTAGGAAAACAAGGACCCTCAAAATTTCCCTTGCTCTTGGGATCTTTTTAAACTTCAAAAAAGAGATGTTTAATCAATGCCCACATCAGAGAAGATTCCTGCTGCAAATATGGAATTCTCCACTTGCCAAATAAGAACACACTACCAACTTTGAAAACCATTATGGACACACCTGAAATTGATGACGGGGGAGAACCTCACCTGCCTGAAAGCTTACCAGTAGAAGTTCATAACAGGAATTTTTTGCTTACAAAATTAACAAACTATTATATATTCTTTGCTCCAGTTGTAGAGAGGTTATGTGCCTCTGGCCATTTGAGTCTGGCAAGTTGCCTATACGGTTAAGTGTTTTGCAAACAACCTTTTTATATATATGTGTGCATGTGTGTGGGGATGCATTGCCTAGTGGTTAGGGTGTTGCACTCACAATTGTGAGATCATGGTTTCAATTCCTGGACCAGGTGATGTGTTGTATTCTGGAGCAAAACACTTCATCTCATGTAACCCTGTGGTCACTTCATCATCTGGCATGTAGTACACTGGGCACCTGTTCAGGCAACCTTGATTTAATAGAGAGTGTGAGCTGATGCACTGCACATACATTGGATCACTATAAAGAAATCCTTTGTGCAGGGTGTTCGGCAAAAGCTGGACACTCATGCGCCATCTTCAATGGAAGAGTCCATTATATTGTTTTTATGTCAACTTATATACAAAAACAGTTTAACATTAAACTGAATACTCAATACATTTTAGTAGAGTGCATATTAATATTTTGTAGAGGATTAATACACACACACATATTCATGCACAGATATATACATATACAAATGCATGCATGCACACATGTGCACAAACACATACACACATGCACACACACACACGTTTTGTGTTGGTTAAAAACCCTCAACTTCTGGTGTTTTCTGACTCACCTCTAAGACACATGGCACACCTGCAGCCTATACGTGACACGAAAGTGGGTCACAGCTTAGAGAAAATGTGTGGCTTAATTGAAGTGGGGAAAGGGTAGGAACCCTTGATTAAAAAAGGCAAAGCAAGGAAATAATAGAAAGCAGCATATGAAGAGGTGGAGCTACCCTCGGTTTGGTGATGCCACAAAAAGTGCACAGGGGTCAGTGTTAATGTTAAACAGGGTAACAGATTAAGTCTTTCTTTATTGCATAGATTAAAGGGAATGGCAGTATGTAGTGCTTCTTTTCATGGCACCTAAGATTACTGGAAGAAACACAGGAAGGAGAATACCTGTAAACCAGAAGTCCAGGCCAGAGTGCTTGAAACTGAGCAGGACCCACTGACTTGATGGTGTTGTTGAAGCACATTAAGTCTATCATGCAAACAGGTTACAACAACATTTGAATTTTAAACCACAAAAAAGGAGATGATTCAAATTTTGGTACAAAGTCAGCAACTGCAAAGGTGGGGGTTAGTTGATTACATTGACCCCAGTGATCAGCTGGTACTCATTTAATTGGACAAGAAAGAATGAAAGAGAAATTCAAACCCAGTGGCATTTGAACCCAGAACATAAAATGCCAGAAGAAATGCAACTAAGAATTTTGTCTGGTAACAATTCTACCAGAACAAATAATGTAAGGCATCTTGGTTGATGCTTTAACATTTTGACCAATCGCTCATCCTAGACTGCTACTTTATTCCTCAACTCCCAACAGATGAAAAACAAAGCTGTTCTCAGAGTGATTTGAACTCAGAATACAGACAGAATATATCCTACAAGTTAACTGATCCAATTCTCTAAAGATTCTACTAACCAATCCATCATAGACTAGTAACTCATTTCTGAATGTTTGAAGAGTGAAAGGCAAAGTTGAGCATAGTGTGATTTGAACTAAGAATGCAGAGAGTCAGGGGAAATACCTCATTTGGTTTGGTGTCCTGATGGGTTTGCCAGTTCAACTCTCATACTATGGTCTTCAACATTCACTTAACTAGGAGGGTCTTTGTTCATGCAATTGCTATTATTTCTTCTGGTTCATTATGTTCTTAGTTCAAATGCAACTTAGGTCAACTTTGTCTATCGTAATTCTGGGGTTCACAAAGAATATATCAGCTGAGCACTGGGATCGATGTAGTCAGTGACTTTTGCCAAAATTTGAAAGGACCATTTTTTTCACATGAAGACACACTTCCTGTCACTAAACACACAACAATGAAATAGAAGCAGAGTCTGTTTTATCAGCCAGGTAGAGTGAGGCAAGCTCAACAATGTGCTCAGGAGCATGACACAAATAACTTATACAGAATTCTACCTCACCAAACACTGGACACTTTTTTAAAAGACAAAATCAGAATAGTGATTAGAAGCAAGTTAGCAATTCTTCTTTCTTAGAATTGAATACTCTATCACAAATAATAATATTCCTTCCAATATCATCTCTATCTATTATTCTATCTATTTAAACCAAGAACTAGCTTTAAACAAATAGATTCTTTTCATAACATCAGCAACTAAATTAATTAAGAGTCCTCCAAAGTTTCAATGAATTTGAGCATTAAACAAATTATATTTGAAATCCAATAAGTTCTGTTATGAAAATGGTAAAATTGTAAGGGAATGTTTAATGAAAACTAAAATGTCTTGAGGGACATGCCCATAGTTGATACGTAAACAGATGGAATGGTTCTCTTTTCTGCTACCTCCTCTGGCAAATTATTTTTGTTTTGTTTCACCATTAAATGATCAATCTTGACAAATACTGATATTGTTAGGAAGAGAAGTTTGGAATTCCAAGTAAAAGAACACACACACACACGCACCAGTTATGCATATATACATGTACACTCAGATAAACAAAATACATATGCACATGTGTATATATCTATACACACATACATTCACAAATCTTATACACACACATACATATTACATATATATGCACACAAATACAGACAAATTACATTAACATACACATACATAAATTATAGATAACCACATATAAATACACACAGCTATGTACAAAATACTTATACACATTAATTAAATACACATACAGACACACAAATTATATATATATATCAACACAAAGCACATAAATTACACACACACTCATATAATACACTTACACACATGTAGATAAAGTACACACACAAATGCGCACATATATCCACGAATCACACACAGACACATAATCAAGTTACATACACACAAACACAAATGAAACACATACACGCACACACAAATATATAGAAATCACATGCATACACCCAAATACATACCTACATTACACACACACACACACACACGCATACAACTTGCCCACAATCATTGCTCACAGGCACACTCACCAATAAAGAATCACGTTCGTTATGTTCTTCACACTTTACAGACATTTTCTTTTGGATTCCATATTAATCATAGTTTTACTTTTCCTAGGAAAATTTCTTCAACGTCAAAGAGACAGAAGTTTATTGTCAAATTTATTTCAAATTTAAAACTTTAAAATCTTCATCAGACATTAAAATCTAATTAACGAACTTTCCTGTGCATCACATTGCTAGAAGCTTCATCCTAAAAGATGAAAATTATCTCAATATCCAGTTATAGGTTATAAAATTTAAAAAACAAAAAAAAAAAGCAGAATAAATAAAATAAAGAAGGCATTAAATTGGAGAATCGTTTTAAACAAAATCATTAAACAATTAAGATGTTTTAGAGAAAAAATCAACAGCGAATGTATAAAAACATAAAACAAGTAAAAACAATAAGATATTTTTATGGATTTTACAATTAATCAGTTCCAAAAACCAAAGTTGGAAAGTGGAAAGAAATCCAGTGAGAAGGATTTCTTACATTGATTGAGGGTCACGAATTAGGAAAGTGTCAGTGGGTAGAGTAGCGATATATTGTCAATTGAATCATTTCCAGTGTGTGGCTGCAATTTACTTCATTAACTGTAAATGAGCTGGTTTAATAGAGGAAATTCTATCCAGTTACCCAGTCAGCTGGAAACACCAGCCAAATCTCCCTCAGATAATACAGTGTTAAGAAAAAGAAAAAAGAAAAGGAGGAAAATGAAATAAGCAATGGGTTTATGGTGAACTGGCAGAACCATTACAGTGTTGGACAAAATGCCTTATAGCATTTATTATTTATTCTAGTGCATTGTGTTCTGAGTTCTAATCCTGCTGAAGTCAACCATTATTTTTTTGTGGGGTCAATGAATAAAATAGCAGTCCAAGATTGTGATCTTGATCTGTGGTATGGTTTAAAGTCTACTGTCACTTGGTCCTTGGGTGCCTTTAACAAGATTCACTCTGTCACAAAAATTTGAATGATGTCTTTGATGGAGGCTAACCGCCCCCCCCCCCACTTCTTCCAACCAGTCTTAGAAAGTCTTTAAATGATCAAGGATACTACCCTACTTCCAAACTATATGATAAACTATCTCTTTAAAGACCAATGGAATAAGAAGCACCTGCTTGAAACAACAACCTATTTCTTACAGATTCTGCCCAACTGACACTGATTCTGTGGAAAGCAAAAGCTGGGTATGTATTCAAAAGCCACCAACACAAAGTCAACTATTTGTTATTCATGGATGACCTCAAACTTTATGGTAAAGATGAAACCCAAGTCAGTTCTCTCGTTGATACAGTGCTGATATCAGAATGGAGTTTGGACTGAGAAAATATGGTGTGTTAGTCTAGAAGAGAGGCAAAACGAAATGCATGGACGGGCTAACGATACAGTCGGGTGGGAGGTTATGAAGCAGGTAGAAGAGACAGGCTGTAAGTACTTGGGGATTTTGGAAATGGATAAAATAATGGAGAAAGAAATGACAAAAAAATTCTAAGGTGAAGTACTTGTGTAGACTGAGACTGATCCTAAAGTCGAAATTAAATGGAAAGAATAAGATCGAAGCTATAAACACCTGGGCAGTTTCACTCCTTAGATATGGAGCAGGGGTAATTGCATGGACAGCAGATGAACTAAACAGCTTAGACAGAAAGACAAGGAAGTTGCTAACTAGATATGGGTCACTCCAACCAAAAAGTGACAGACTGATTGTACCATGAAAAAGAAGGGGCGAGATGACTTATTGGATGTGAACACAGTATTAGAGCAGAAGAAAATAACATAGCATGGTATGTAAAAAATGCCACAGAACCACTAATATTAGAATTAGGAAGGACAGGCTTGTGAAGGATGGAAGATTGCAAAGATAAAGCACTGTACAAGCATTTGAAAACGAATGAAACTGAAAATAGGTGGGTAAAGAAAAGAATGCACGGACAATTTCATAGGGATGTTGAAGATAAGACAGGCACAGAAAAAAGATGGCTGTGGATGACTAAAAATGATTTAAAACCGGAAACGGAGGTTCTAATTTGTGCTGCCCAAGAGCAAGCACTAAGAATAAACTACATAAAATAGACAACACATCAGATAAGTGCAGAATCTGTGGACAAAACTGTGAGACCATTTGGCATATTACCAGCCAATGTACACCACTAGTCCAGAAAGAATATAAGAGATGCCATGACAATATAGCCAGGCTTGTCCATTGAACACTTTGCGATAAGTATGGACTTGACAGAGCAAAAAATTGGTATGACCACAAACCTGAAGGCATTGTTGAAAATAGAAATGCAAAGATCCTATGGGATTTTATGATTCAGTGTGACCATCAGATTGATAATAGGAAAAAGGTAGCTGTAGTACCAATAATTGCGAGAGCCCTGGGAACAGTGAGCAAAAATCTTGAGAAGTATGTGGAACAAATAGGGGCTGCAATAAGGGTGGAGTACTTGCAGAAAACAGCACTGCTTGGAACCACTCGAATACTCTGGAAGGTGCTCAAAAAATAAAAGGTGTTACCATAGTTCACCGGTAGAGAACAGCTGACACCGTAGTATATCTCCAGCGTTAGAAGCAAAGGCAACAATAATAATAATAATAATAATAATAATAATAATTATTATTATTATTATTATTATTATCATCATTATTTATTATTATAAAAGGATACTGTAGATATATGGGGTAAAAATTCAGGGGAAGGTGCTCGTTGATTATGTTGACCCCCTCCCCCCAGTACTTGACTGGTATCTATTTTATCAAACATGAAGATTTAAAAACCAAAGTGAACCTTAGCAAGATTTTAAAGCAGGATATGTTGGAATGAAACTAAATTATTTGAGAGCATTTACTCTGACATTCTACCATTCTTCCTGCTCCACTGGTTTTTTTAAAATTCAATAATGCTGAAAACGAAAGTGTTTTCAGTGGATTAAATAAAATAAATAAATAATCTATAAATTCGGAAGTTTTTCAAGAGAATTAGCAATCTAAGTGAAGCAAAATAATTTAAAATCCAGAATTAAAAAGCATAAAATCATTTCAACATTTGAAGCCATTTCAATAACCTTCTGTATCACATAAGAGACAGGATTAATGTCATCCATGTGGATGTGGGAGGATTTTACAATAGAACATTACCAACTGCACACTAAGAGATTATCAACAAAAGAGTGAACTATCATCAACCATGGGTGTGGGACGTTTTGGCACAGCCATTCTGGTGTTGCCCATTTGGCGCCATGGATTCAATACTGACTTATTTGGCATCAAGCATTTTAATGTTTCCTTTGTTCTCCTCCCCTCTCACTCTGTTTATGCCTCTGTAACTTAGCAGTTCAGCAATGGAGAATGATAGAATAAATAACAGACTTTATAAAAATAAGTCTAGGGATCAATTTACTTGACTAAGCTTTTGAAGGCGCTGCTCCAGCCTGGTCCCCATCCAGTAACTAAAACAAGCAAAAGATATGAAATGGATTTTGCCGTTACACACATTATACATGTGTGTATAAACAGGCTTCCAACTCCATACACAGGGCAGTGGTCAGCCTAGGACTGAGGTGGGAGAAACTTGCTCAAGGTCCCATGCAGAGGGAGTGGACATTGTTTTTAGAAGCTGTTTATCCGAGAAAATATTTGAAGGCTTTGTTATTGGTAAAAAGAAAACCTTCAAGGGAATGTACAAACCAGTTCTTGTGTGGTGGAGGTGGTGGTCAGTTTAACGATGATGGTGATGAAGATGATGATGGACATGTCAAGCAGACTGATGTGAGTGTGTATATAATGCAAATCAAATAAAAGAATATTTGAATGGCATTGCATAACAAAGAATTGTGAAAAGAATGAACAGATGGAGAGAATAGAGGTTGAGGAATGAGTGTGGTAAGTGGTGATGCAAAGACTGATATGAATGTTAGAGGGAGAGAGAGAGAGAGAGAGAGAGAGAGAGAGAGAAAGAGAAATGGAAGGCAAATGAAGATGGTTCTAGGATAAATAACGGCATTCAGATAATGCAACTGAACCCAGCAAAGATGTTATCTAAAGACCAGGTTGTATAGGAGGGGAATATGATGGCTAACATGTTTCAGTTAACATGAAAATGCATAAGATACCATTATTGTTAATAAAAATAATAATAATAATAATAATAGTCTTCAGTGACAATGATCATCTAGCAATCAAAATATTTCCCATATATGTTTGTGTGCATACATGCACGTGTGTGTGTGTGTGCATGCGTGCATTGGAATACTGTTACTAAGCCAACTGCTATATCGCTTATCTTTTATCATTTAAGCAATACTAAAGTAAGAAAATTCTATTTTTGTTTTTTTCTATTTGTACATAAATAAATGAATAAATAACATCAGACCACAATTCTGAAAGTTATTTTTTAATTTCTTTACATATATATTTATTTGTTTCCTCAGAAATATCATTTTCTACCACAGAGAAGAAGTCTGAAAAAAAAAATGTTTACAGACCTACCTAGAAATTAGACACAATGTTTTCATTTTGTTTTTCCCCATTAGCATTTATCACAGTACAGTTTCTCATTTTTTTTTAATCAGCTTTTCTTTGAATTTAATTTTTTCAATTTTTCTTTTATGTCAGGAGAAAAAAGGTTAATCTTACCATTCAATAGTATTTATAGTGCAACTAGATAGAAATAAGGATGTACAAAGATAACAATTCTACACCAGATAAGTGACAATTTCTTCTTAGAGGAAGACCAAATGTAAATTATTGTAAATTACTATAAAAAAGTGTTGATTGGGAAGTGTCATAAGATCATTACCTCATAAATTATACAGGTGAAACAGCTGATTACATTAGTTTTGAAGATGTATGTCAGTGATTTGATCAAATCTGAGGAGATTTAATGCCATTTTGGTAATGTCAGATTCATTTAGTTTACTAAAACTAGGCTTACTGGTGGCTAAGAGAAACATCTGTAATTTGAGCAGATTTAAAAATCTTTCTAGTTATGGAATAGTCAGATAGCTAACCAAAACCAGGCTCAAAGAAGAAAATCGAACTGAAAATGAATCTCCATCAGTTTTGATGATCATCATCGAGTTGTTTGATAAGCTGCTTCTTGAATCAGCTTTGTGGCTGAGTATTCCACGAACATGTGACTCTTTAATGGAGTTCTCAAGTAGAGTCAGCATGATACAACGAGTGGCAAGGCTTGACCTTTGACTCATGAGATGGACTTCTACTTTGCTTATGTCCCCCGCCCAATGTCACTCATGGGTTGACCACAGTTACAAAGAATGGCACTAGTTGAAGGTGCCATGCAGTGAAATTGAAGCAGAGACTCAATGTGAAGCAAACTTGATAATCATTCAAAGCAGACTGTGCATATTTAAGGGAGATCTACTGCAGAGCCAGGTAGATCGCAGAAGAGATTGTTCTTACACCTGAGATTAATAATATTCTCTTGACCAGAAACATACACTTCGATCTTCATCGCTTGGATGCTTGATTATAAGTGATGAGGACCAATTCTGGTGGAACACTGATCCTTAAAATACACAACAAAGATACAATTGCACAAAGAAAAAGAAAACAATTAATTTACCTCTGCAAATATTCATTGTAAAATGATTGATTTGATTATGGCCGAAATCATAAGCAGTAAGAGAAAATGATTTCATAAGATGGTATAGAAAGTTCTGTCATAAGTGCTAGGACTCCAAGGCTGTCGGCCCAGGCTCCGTGATGTATAAATAACAGAGATTACAGCATCCCCTTTGAATGGGACTCAGTCCACAGCAGGGTTACTCATTTCCAGCTCAGTGGAGTAACGTGAAATTAGGTGTATTGCTCAAGAACACAATACACCTACCAATCCGGGAATGGAAACCCTGATTTTGTGATTCAGATAGCAACACCCTAACCACAACACCAAGTACCTTCACATGATACAGAGAGAGTGTTTTAATATTTATTGCTATAATCCTGAGTCAACTCAAACAGGATGACAAAACATGAAAACTGGGGGGATAGAATAAGGAGAAACATTGATAATCTTTATTGGCCTTTGTGAGAGAAGAAGGTGGGATTAAAGTAGAGATAATTGGAATAGATTAACGAGTATAATGTTCAAATTGAATGATTCCTTGATAGCTATTGTGTTTTGAGGCAGGACTGTGGAGTTAAAGACGAGTCAGAATAAAGTGAAGAAGGAAAGAGAATCTGCGGACCGATGATGATGAAGAAGATGAGAAAAGAATATGGTGTGTGGGGTGGGGAGACTTAAATAGGAAAATGATTGAGTCTGAAGTAGAGAATGAGAAGGTGAGAGACAGGAATGGAAGGAACACTAAAGTGTTTCTTTCTTTGGTTTACTTTCTTCCTATAGGTTCAGTTGGGAAAGTGGAAAATGTTTTCTGATTTTATTTTTGCATAAACATCTTCATTGAAAGCTTGCTGAGGAACAAAGAATACTAATTCACATATTTAAAAAAAGAAAAATGCAGGGAACCGAAAAAAGAATAGAAAAAAGAAACAATAACTTCAAAAGAAATAGCACTAACAAAGACACCACCACCATCCCCAACAAAACAACAAAAAAAGATCCTAACCAACAACAATAGCAAAAACACTCCTAAAATGTTTGGAAAAAAGGATTTGTCTAACGTGGTAAGACTTGTAAAGATGGAACGATTTTGAGGTCACGAAATGCACAGCTGGGTGTAACCAATTGCATATTAGATTGTTCTATGAGAATCCTCTTCTAAGTGAAACAGGGAAGGAGGAGAAGGAGGAGAGATGAGGGAGAAGGTAAAGAAAGTGGTGGAAGGGGAGGAGGAGGTGAAGAAGGTAAAGAAGAAGGTCAAGGGGAAGGAATGGAGGAGAAGAATGTAAAGAAGAAGAAGAAGAAGAAGAAGAAGAATGAGAAGGAGGAGGAGGTGGTGGTGGTGGCGGCAGTGGAGGAGGAGGAGAAAAGGAAGAAGAAGAAGAAGAATGAGAAGGAGAAGGAGGAGGAGGAGAAAAAGGAGAAGGAGAATGAGAAGGAGGAGGAGGAGGAGGAGGTGGTGGTGTCGGCTGCGGTTGTGGAGGAGGAGGAGGAGGGGAGAAGGAAGAAGAAGAAGAAGGAGAAGGAGAAGAAGAAGAAGAATAACACAGCAGCAGCAGTTAGAAGCCATTTCTTTTTGGAAGTGCTTTGTTAAAGTAATACTTATAGACTGATAGAACATGTTTCATTATAGAGAAATAACAACAATATTGTGTATGAGTTCCAGGAGAGCAACAAATGGTTTATGTTGGTGCCGCTATGCTGGGGCTGCATTGCCAATTAATCCTCATCACTTGTCATCCTTTTTCTGGCATTGTAAACCAATTTGATGACCTTCAGACATAGCTCTTAAATCTGTGACCCAATCAATCAGGTGTGACTAGGATATTATTCAGGATATCCATTTATTGTTACAAATAAAGGGTGCAATTTTGCAAAGATATGACTGCTATTTCTAGTAGGATTAGCAACCATATACAGGCCGCTCTGAATGGTTGCTCTTCTTATTGTCAAAATTCATTTCAGAGTAAAGTAACATTTCTCACACATCATTGAATAACAATCAACTCAATGGCTGGACATGTTTTTGTGGAGGACAGCAAACAAATGACACTGTTAACTTTTGTTTATAATCAGAACATTTGTATCAGGACAAGGGGGAAACAAACACGCATATCCCAAACATACATCATATATATATATATGTATATATATATATTACATAATAATAATAATCATATATATATATATATATATACACAAAATAAAGGATGTCTGTGTGTGTTGTTTGCATTTCTACAGTTTTCAACTGATTTTCACCAAACTTTACACACCCATTACTTATGTACCAAGCTTGGTCATGCACTATAATATTTTTCCCAGAGCTCCTGTGTAAAAGGAGAAACTGGGAAAACCAATGTTTTACACAAATTTTTCTCGAAAAATGTCTGCAGTTTTCAACTGATTCTCTCCCTTTTCTCTCTCTGTTTATTTCTTTCTTCTCTCTCTTTTTCTCATTCTCAGTTTCTCTTGCTGACACAAGTTCTTTCTCACCCTCTGCAATGGTTCCTCTCTTTTAGTCTATGTCTCTCTCTCTCTCTCCCTCTCTTTAACTCACTCACACACTAACTTCTCTCTACAATTTGACTTCCATGTATATTAGTCGTGTATGAAAATCTCCTTTGTTACAGTTTTTGTACATTCTCTCTGAAAAATAATTCAGTTATTTTTCATTTCTGTTCACCCAGTGTGTTTAAATTCAGTTTTGCCACATCTGCCTAAAAATTGACTTCAGTCTATTGCAATTTTGTCGAGCATAAATATCTTTGGCTTTGCAGTATTTGTACGTTCTCCCTACATTACTTATTTTTATTTTTTTGCACTCCGTCTATTTCCCTCTATCGCAAAACATTGTCTGTGCAGTCATGCTTGCATACGTATGACTGTTACGGGCCACATACAGCTGCTGCGTCTTTATTACAAACCAATGAAATTTCAACCACACCACTGAACGGTCATGTGTTAGAAAAAGCTATCCTAAAGTGGCTTCACTTTTTTCACTCAAGCTGTTTTCTTCTTGAGGTTTATATGCTCAAATGGGGTTTCTAAGTTTTGTCTACAAATTGACTTCCTTGTATTTAAATTAATCGTGTGTAAAAATCACCCGGAGGACTCATTAGCAGTGCTGCTGAAGTTGGTAAGTTTGTACTGTTTTGTATGTTTTTACCAAAACATCAACTGTATAGTATGTTTTAGAGATTTTAAATTTCAATATTCTTTCTTTTTTATATGGACTTTCATCAATTTCAAGACATATAAACCCATATATTTCAAATTTCTAAGGAAAACTGGTATTTTTCTCTATTTTTGTGGTTGCGTCATATTTCAAAAATATTTTGTATATTTTGTGAATTTTGGTACATTTTCGCCTGGAACTGTGTACGTTTTCTGAAAAAGCTTCAACAGTGCTGATCATTAGACTAACAGCATTACCCTGGTGTCTTTCTATACTAGACCATTTCTGTCTGAGATACACCAGCACATTACTTAAGCAGGTGTGAAAGACGTTCAACTTCTTAGTCTTCTCCAGCTCGCTTACGCAGAGGGACACTATGAAGCAGGCAGCTACAGCAGACTCTAACCCGCTCTTACCACGTATGTTATTCTCCAGAGGTAATGTACCTCATGTGAACAAAGATATCACAGGCCATCACAAGATCAGGAATCATAATAAACGATTATTGAATTGCCTCTGCTCATGAGATTCTCCTTTCGCCATTCCAGATCCTTAAGACAGAAAATAATTATAATGGGAGAAGGTTCTGCTAGTATCACAAACCTTTCCTTCCATTTTAAACTCAAAATTACACTTGGCTAGACTCAGCCATAAACATATAACACCTTTTCTCATTCAGTTATCTCTTTTATTTTTTCTTTTCTTTCCTATCTTTCTTCTGATGAAAGAGTTTTGTCCAAAACGTCAGTGGTCTTTCCTGACTTAAGTGTTGAGCTAATACAACACTCATTAAAATTTGTCTCCCATGTTATCTTTTTTGTGTGTCCATTGCCTTCTTATGTGTATGTGTGTGTATATATATATATATATATATATATATATATATATATATATATATATATATAGTACACATACACACACACATACATGTATATATATGTATGTGTGTGTGTGTGTGCATATATCTATGTATGTGTGTCCATGTATGTATAGTGTTATTGTACCCTGCCATACTACTTGTGGCAATGGATCCTGTTAACAATACAAGTATCAGTGAAATATTCAACCATCAACACAACAATGCAACGTGTAAGTAGGATCCCACTGATCAAACAGCATCAACACTGATGCTGCAAAACAGATGCAGGAACCATTTGTTAATGAAATCAAATAATTCTTCCAATTCAAAGTAATTTATCTAATTAATTTTTAAATGAAGCAATGTGATAATTTTCACTTAAGACTAAAAAAACAAAAGCAAAAAGAAATGCAGAGTTCTCGCTAAAAGAAAATTTTCATTTATCATTTAATTACAAACTTTCTTTTTCTCAAGCAAATACATCACTGAAATAAAAATATAGAATAAAGAAACAATAAAACAGATGGATTCTGTTTCTGTCTTTGAAAAGGGCTTCTCCGATTCAATTTTTATCTCCAGAGTGACTTTTCATTGTGCCATTATGCAATTACAATAAATAGAATTGAATTGAAAGGAAATGAATTGAAATGGTAACCAAATTTTCATATCAGTCAGAACACAGCATAGCAACCCTGAGAGATGAGATCCCTAAACAAAAAAGGATTAAAATGAGTGGTGATATGCAGAATAGGAAATCCATTCAACATGGGCCACCATAAAAGAACAGGAACCGAACAACTGATGACGAGGATGACATGATAAATGGAATTAATTGCTTCACATCTTAATCAGATGCAATCATTAAAGAAAGATCGATCTCGTGGATTTCAGAAGAATACCTCTACAAGTGCGAGGAGTAAGGGGGGGGCATGGCTGTCTGCTTAAGAAGTTCACACTGCAATCATTTGGTTTTGGGTTCAGTCCCACAGTGTGGCACATTGGGGCATCTTCTACTATAGCCCCAGCCTAACCACTGCCTGTGAGTAAATATGGTTGGTGGAAACTGTATGTTCATATGTCTTTGGCTTGCCTCCTACTGTTTTATAACCATTGCTGGTTTGCTTACATCCCTGTGATTTAGCAGTACAGTAAAAGAAGCTAATAGAAGAAGTATCACCTTAAAAACTAACTACTGAAGTCAATTTGCTAGGGCATCACACTGTTGGCTGTAGTCGAATGACCGAAACCCGTAAAAGATCAAAAGATCAAAAGCTGTAAGCACAAAGATTTTCAGCTCAGCTTTGTATAAGATCTAAAGACTTCACTGTTGCTGTTACTATGTTATTACTGGTTATCCCTGTGGATTAAGCAACTGCCAGGTATGAACTACAATTAGATGAAATTGCTCACTGATTCTTCTGTTGACAGTGATGGAACAAGAAGCCTAAGTCGGTCAGTCAGAGAGCTGGTACCATTCTAGCTAAGCCATATGTGATTCTATAAATGAATTAGTGGTAATGATATTCTATTACAGCTGGCAAGGTCGCTAGATTCCCTTAGGTTAATGGTGCCTTTACTGTTGCATACTTTAGAACAAATAAATACTTAAAAAAAAAGATGCTCTGTATATGAAAGGAGAACATTGTAGTTTGCTTGAAGCATTGTAATGCAGAAGAAGAATAACTGAAATGAGGAAAGCTTCCAGCAATGCAGGGATGAAATTTGAAAAAACATTAATATTTTGGGTGCAATGGCCCATCTTCAGAAAAGAACAGTAAAAAAAATGTGTGTCTACATAGATCCTGTCATTTGGATAGCTGGATGGGCAGTGACCTCATTTTAGTCCAGTGCCTGTGCTCATAGACTAAAATGAGGTCACATTTCTTTGACTGTCCTCTTCTAAAGATGGTCTTTATGCCTGAAATATATAAAGGTTTCTCAACTTTCATCTCTTGATCGTTAGTTTTCCTCATTTCATTTATTATTTTACTACTTTTATGTACATATTTTAGCCTTAAAATGTCAATAATTTAATACAATTCTGCTTTAAAAGACCATGCTCAAATGGTGCTTTCTATGTGCCACTGGCATGGAAGCCAGTTGGGCAGCACTGGCAATGACTACACTTGAATGGTGCTTTTTACATACCACCAACACAGGAGCCAGTCAGGCAGTTTTTTACATGCCACCAGCATGGAGGCCTGTCTGGTGGGACTGGTATTGACCACACTCAAATGATACTTTTTATGTGCCACAGGCATGGGTACTAGTCAGGTGGTACTGGCATTGGCAATGACAATGATTTCACTTGACTCGAGAGGTCTTCACAAGCACAGTTTACTGCCCATTGATTGAAAGGTACCCTTAAATGAGCCGGTTATGCGGCACTGGTATAGGCCACAGCTATGGTCTCACTTGGTTTGCCAAGTCTTCTCAAGCACAGCATATCTCCAAAGGTTGGTCACTTGCCATCACCTCCATGTGGCCCAACGTTTGAAGGTCATGCTTCACCACCTCATCCCAGGTCTTCTTGGGTCTACATCTTCCACAGGTTCCCTCCACTGTTAGCATGTGACACTTTTTCACACATTTGTCCTCATCCATACACAACACATAACCATACCAGCACAGTTGTCTCTCTTGCATACCACATCTGATGCTTGCAATTAATACCAGCTTCATCAAAATCTCACAACATGAACTATAGAATGCAATTTCCATTGGACAACACCAACATGATTTATTAGTATGTAATTATATTTTACTAAACCCAACTCCAAAATCTTGACTATATTTAGCAATTTAAACAGGTAATCAGTTTAGCCATTGAGAAATTAATCGTTAAGAGAGAAGCTCAACATTTTCACTTGACTGCCAATGAAATCTCATTAAATAACACTCTTCCAAATATTATATTCTTGATAATTCTTATTTTCATACTTTGTGACAATTTCTGAAATCTTCATCCCATTTTTACCCCTTGATTTCTGTGCCAGGCTACAATCGAATAACTTCTACACATACAGAGCTACAAGCACAGCCGTGGGGTTAAGAAGCTTGATTTGCAGGCACATGGTTTCAGTTTCAGTCCCAGTGTGTAAGACTTCTGGGCAAGGGTTTTCTACTATACCACCACCCCCACACATTAATCGACACCTTGGGAGTAAATTTGGTAGACAGAAACTGTGTGGAAGCCCATCGTGTATGTGTGTTTGTCCTCCACCATACTTAAGTACCAGTGCTGGTTTGTTAACATCCCTGCAACTTTACAGTTTGGTAAAAGAGAGCAACAGAATAAGTACCAGACAGAAAATAAATACCGGAATTGATTTCTTTGCTTCATCCACCGAAGGCAGAACTGTAGCAAGGCTGCAGTTCAATGAGTGAAACAAGTAAAAGATATTTGCACATTGTTTAAAGACGTGGGTAACTGACTTTTTCCCCCTAACTTATTTTTGAAGTTGGAAGAGATTATGGTCAGCTAATCTTGTTGAAACAAGAATAATTGCTTTTGTTGTTGAAAGCCATGGCAGTGTTAGTTTATGAATAGGTTGCACTGTGGGATATTCAGCTCCATCAACTGTCGACTGGAAGTCACAAGAATTCCAACAACTTCCTTCAACATCATTTCTACTAAATAAGCTGAGCAACACTGATGCTACCAGGAAATGTCTGGATTCCTTTTGGTCAACGCCATAGCATGCTCTTTTTACATATTTCCCATTTGTTATCCAAATAAATGCCATACCAAACCAAAAGCAACTGAAACAAAATCCAGCCTCCCAGCACTTATTTTATTCTTGTCACTCACTGAAGATGTTTGTTCTTCAGTTTCACTTGCCCCCATCAGGTCCTTAATGGGTTTTTCTCTATTAGCATCTGCAGTTCAGGCATCACTACCAGGCTGGACATCCTAAGGCCAATGGATAACCATGCTGGACAGATGAGTAAAATGTGAACAAATAAACACAGGATTTAGAAGTTTGCATGCAATCATATGGTCTTGGGTTCAATCTCAATGCACAGCATCTTGGACAACTGTCTTCTACAGCTCCGGGCTGACCAATGCTTTGTGAAAGAATTTGCTATATGGAAACTGTGCAGAAGCTTGGTGTATATATGTGTGTGGATGGTTTGTTTACATCCTGATAACTAAACATTTCAGCAAAAGATACTGCTAGAATAATTTGTTTAACAACACCCTTGAAGGTGGTGCTCCAGCCTGGTCACACAGTCCAATGAGTGAAACAAGTAAAAGATGAACGATATACAGAGAAATAAATACATGTCCAAACATGCAAACACACGTAAAAAAATAAAATGAATACACACATAGACACAAAATTTTTTGTAAAAATATGTTCAGACATTTTTATCTCACAGTCCGTTTTAAATTTTCATCAAAGATACATGTCCCACCATGAAAATCAGTAAATAGCATATATTTAGATTGAAAAGTGATTTATCCACTGATGATCGTTACCCCAGTCAGAAGTAACCCAACGCCTCAGAAAAACTGCTGCACCTCACTGGTGGTGGTGGATGTGCTTCCCCTTGACAAACACTGCTTTGGAAGGATGTGTCATGGAGCCTTAATAAAGCCCTAAACTTGTCAATAAATTACCCAGCATGTTGTTACACTGAAACCCCACTGTTAGATCAGAATGAAACAGTTTTCAAATCCCACAAAGGGCCACAAGTAAATATATCCTTAACTCTCCACCGGAATATTACAATATGTACAATCAAACACATAGGAAGCACCTGTGCTGGGCCCATGTAGAAAGTTCCCTTGCTGGTGCCATATAAAAGCACAGTACACTCTGTAAATGGTTGGCATCAGGAAGGGCATCCAACCAGAGAAACCATAAAGCAGACAATTGGAGCCTGGTGCAGCTCTCCAAGCTTGCCAGCTCCTTCTCAAACCATCTATCCCTTGACTACATGGAAAACAGATTTAAATAATGACAATCATGATGATGTCAGTGATGATATGTTCCATCAAATACACAAGCACTTGAATGTGTTGGACACAGATATAGGGACCTTTTATTGCTCCTTTGCAAATATTCAACAGAAGGAAGTTGTGAAGAATAAAATTACCTGACACAGCACTGAGCATGTAATGGTGGTCTCCTTCTTTATAGACTCTGAGCATGGGAAATGTTTCCCCTCATACTGAGCCTCACAATAAGGCTCATCCTAATAAACCAGGTTAAATGAAGAGAAGAATAAATTGATATTGTAAGAAGGAGGGATGGAGAGAAAGAAAGAAACAAATTAACCGAGTTAGTAATAAAAACAAAATTATGCTCTGCTAATCAATTGCTGTTGTGTTTATATATAATTGTGACATGATTGTGTGTGCCATAGCAGAAGGACATAAAAAGGGATGCAAAAGACATGAATGGTTTGAGGGTTGCAGCTTGCTCTAAAATAAGTTTTAGGCTACAATTCCAAGAGAGGATGTGAGTCTAACAACCAGGGTGTCATGATCTCAACCAAGCTGGGTCTCATCAGCTTCGGTTCAGCCAGAAGGATGATGCAAGACCTCTCATTCAGAACTTTTCCCAAGCAAAGTAATCTCTCCCCGTGACCAGACTTGCTTTCACACAACATGAGAAATAAATGATATTCATTCACAGTAAACCAAGACAAGGAGTCACAAACAAACAAATACACTCATGTACACATACACAAACATTCATATATATATATATATATATATATATATATATATATATACACACACACACATAATAGGCTTTAGTCAGCCTGGGGCTATAGTAGAAGACACCTGCTAACAATCATGTGGTTAGCAAACAAACATCTTAAGCACAGAGCTATACCTACATCTATCTATATTCACACACACACATGGAGACATATGCAAATATGTACATCTTTATGCTATCATTGAAATAATAAAGAGAGAAAGAATGAACAAACAAAGAATAGAAAAAATAGACTGAAAATAACAAAAAAAGGCTATAGAAATAAAATCTATAATTGATTCTAACAAAACAACAAACAGTGAATCAATAATAACCAGTGAAAAACACAGAAGAAGAACAAAAATTAAAACAAAAACAAGAGGAAAAAAAATGAAATAAATATCACAGCACAAAACTGAAGATATGATAAAACATTTATCTTTAAAAAATTGCCATTGCTTTCAGTTGTTAGAAAAGATAACATGAATTTAACCCCTAAAAACATTTTTTTAAATGTATTCCCACTAATACTTTTCCCTGAAAGGCAAGTATGTGTGTGCGTGTCTGTGTTTGTGAATGTATATATATATTTATGCATGCATGAATGAATGTGCATATGTGTGCATGTATATATGCATGTATCATGTGCAAATATATATATATATATACATTGAGATAGAAAGTAAAAAAAAAGAACATCTTTTAAGTTTAACCTATTTATTGAGATATCCTGATATCCTGACTTCCATAGAAAATATTCAACTTGTAGATAACGAGTGAGACGTACATACATACATACGTACGTATGTACATATAAGCAAAAATAAAAATAGGACACACATCTCTGAGTATAATACATTTTAACAATAGATTCAGAGATACTATAATAGTTCATTTAACTTCATTAGAGCCGAAGAAAAGTAAGGGAATACAGAGATAAGAAAGATGAAAGTAGAAAGTGAGATACATAGAGAAAGATAAAGAGAAAGTGATAGAGTGGCAGAGAGAGAGAGAGAGAGAAAGGGAAGGGGTTGTAGGAGAGAGATAGCAGAGGCAAGCACAAGACAGATATTTATAGATCAATTTTCTGGATTCTATATTGAATGAAAAATAGTGCAGTTGAACATTGTTGAATTTATATGAAATCCTTTTATCATACAAATTAGATTGTCAGAATATTTTTGATTATTCTTGTTATTTTGTAACACTTGATATTTTGTTTCATGATCATTGTTATTATTATTATTATTATTATCATTATTATTATTATTGTTGTTGTTGTTGTTGTCGTCGTTTGAAATCAGCATTTGAGGATTTAAATTTGGTATTCACATCATCATTATTATTAGAATTCCTACATTGCAGTTTGACTAACTCTTAAAACAATCAAATAATCTGAAAACGCATTATTCCTCTACCTTACTATTTTCAAGATTCAATCAGTTTTCTCTTTTCTAGAGCAGTCAGTATGGAAGGAATATAGTTCAGGCTGGAGTACCAGTTCCTTCTACAAAACTTCAAAGTGGGGCGAAAGAATTACGTTCTAGATTTTGAAAATCTTTAGCTGATACTGTAGATGGCGCTAAAATAACCAGACATCTTTCTCTAAGTGAAGTCTGTGTAAAATTACCAGCCCAAATTGAAATGATTATGAATATAAGTAGGAAGGGAAGATGGGGTGGTGGTGGTGGAGAGAGAGAGAGAGAGAGGCTGATGCAAACAGATAGGAATTGTTAAGTTCAATTATATCCTAATGGAGCAATGAAAAAGATCAGAATAAATCTATTCATTTAAGAAATATGTCGATTTTACAGTGTTAGTGGAACAGAATGGTGGGCGGTGGTGGGGTGGGGGAATAGATCTGAGTTAATTGCAATTTAAAGATTATCTACATATGAGGAAGCTCTTCTTTCTCCTCTTGGCCTCTCAGGTCATGATGTGGTTGCTGGGATGCCATCATGACATACAGCATGTCTTGGACACTTTTAAACCAAGCAGAAACTATCTCTCTCTATATATATCTTTTTCTTTTTCTTAGAGAGAAACAGATAGACAGGAGAACCAACCCTAGTCCAAAACTGGTACTTTATCCATTGGCTCTGAAGAGGTAAAGAATGAGCACACAAAGATTTGTAGTCAGAAATATAGAAAGCCAGAATGGATGGTGCAATGCTTGCTGTCTGATGCCAAAGAGGCTGAGCCAATTAAGTAATGAATCAGAAAAGTTATGTAACTTAATTATTGGCAATTACAGGGTGACGTTTAAATTACACAAAAATGAAAGTAGCACGGACATCTCATTTTAACAAATATATTTACCAAAGTTACATAAAAATAACTTGAAATACTAAACGCTAAATTTATTCAATAAAATCGCCATTGGCTTCGACCATGGCCTCCAGGAACTTTGGAATCTCCTGCAACTCTTCTGGATGGTCTCTTGTTTAAGTTGGTGAATTCTGCCATAATCCTTGCCTTCAGTTCATCTTTGGTGTTACAAAGAGTTTTGTTGGTCACTTGCTCAACTGTGCCCCACACATAAATAATCAAGGGTGAGTTAGGTGGCCAGACGTTGGGAGTGATGTGGTCGCAAAAATTGTCTGACAGCCATGACTGGGTTCTCCTGCTTGTGTGGCATGGTGCAGAGTCCCGTTGCCAGACATAGAGTCTTCCAGCAGCCACCTTCTGGACCCAGAGCAGCACTACCTCCTCCAGACACTTCATGTAGGCCTCCGTATTGAGACTGAAGCTGTGTCGAAAGATGACTGGTGGTATAACATCACCATCACTCTAGTGATCATTCCAAACACCAAGATGTTGACTGGATGTTTGATTTTTATCACCCTCAGTACATCTCAGATTGCTCTGTCCTCAGATTGACACCCAAACATGTTGTATTGGAGGTTGTGGCATGAATGCCAAGCAATACAGGATGTCATTTCCAAATTTCTAGCATAGTCAATTGCATGTTATTCTCACAGATGGTGCCCAACTGACCCTACTATACTGTGTAGTTGACAAAATTAAAAACAATGCTAATGCACGAAATCAAAAATATAAAATGGTGACATTTTACCCATCGCGCCCCATACTTAACTATATCATCATCATCATCATCATTTAATTAGTAGCATTCATCTAATTGTATCAAGTGTATCATCATATTTATGATCATTAGATCCAGGTTTCACCTAATTAGATCAGCATTTTTATCATTATCCCATCCAGCTACTTGCAAATTCACTGTATCATCCTCATCTAATCTAATATTAAAAATGGAAGTCTAAGATAGGTACGTCAAATCAGAATACACATATGAAATATATTTGAAGTAAATTTTATCATCAATATGAGGTTTTATTGCAGCTTACAAAGGAAATGGTAATGCATAAGCTTAATAACCAACCATTCAATGGCAGCATCAACTCATCGTAGCCATATGACCATGCCATGTTTATTAATAGTGAAGGGGGGGGGGGGCAAAGAAAAATTTGAGCACCAGTTTGGAATGCTTTACAGAATTTTGGTAAGTTCCTGTACACTGCTAGTTCAAATTCCACTAAAGCCAAGACCTTGTCATCTGTCCAGGGTCGATAAGTACCAGTCATGTAATAAGATCAATGCGCTGTACTATAACACTCTCCCTCCTAGAAATGTGTCATGTGAGTGAGTGCCACTGCCATAGAAATGGGTACAAATTCTGTCAAGGTGGACTTTGCCTTACATCCTTTTGGAGTTGATAAAATAGGTGCCAGTTACATAGAGGGGGGGGGGCACTGAAATTGACAAGCCCCTCCCCACAAAATTTCAGGTCGTGTGCACCTAGTAGAAAGAGTTATTTGTGTTCAATCTCTCATGGAAATATATCTGGTCATATGAAACATTACATTGCTTGGAAACAGGTGAGGATTAATGATAGGAAAGGAATCCAGCTGGAGAAAATCTGCCTCAACAAACTTCATCCAGCGCATGCAAACATGAATAAAGTGTATGTTATGATGATGATGATGATGATAAGGATGATGATGATGAGGAGGAGGAGGAGAAGGATGATGAGGATGTGGATGATGAGGATGATGATGATGATGATAAGGATGATGATGATGAGGAGGAGGAGGAGAAGGATGATGAGGATGATGATGATGATGATGAGGATGATGATGATGAGGAGGAGGAGGAGGAGGAGAAGGATTATGATGATGATGAGGAGGAGGAGAAGGATGATGATGATGAGGAGGAGGAGAAGGATGATGATGATGATGAGGAGGAGGAGAAGGATGATGATGATGAGGAGGAGGAGAAGGATGATGATGATGAGGAGGAGGAGAAGGATGATGATGAGGAGAAGGATGATGATGAGGAGGAGGAGAAGGATGATGATGATGATGAGAAGGAGAAGGATGATGATGATGATAAGGATGATGATGAGGATGATGAGGAGAAGGATGAGGAGGAGGTTGATATTACGTTTTCCAATCCATCCATTCTTTTAAGACACTAGAATGTGATTTGAGGGAGATTTGGCTGCTAGCTTTAGGATGTCAAGCAGCCACATAAAGACTGTCTCCATGGTGGTTCATTATGTCTATGAAATACTAGTCATGCTCTGTGGTTGATTTAATTGACTATGCTCCTACCCTACTAATTAGTAGATGCCAATGGAAAACAATCGATATTAATTAATCAAATGCTAATGTTGAACCCTAATGAAAATTCCCCAATTACATGCTTTGATTAAAAAAATTAAATAAATAATCCATTTGCATTTGGAATATGAATAATTAAGTTTCAGGAAAACAATAAAAGTAGATTTTTTTTCTTTTTAATTTCTTTAAACAATATAATTAATTTTAAAACAAAATATCTGTTAATGTCATACTTAATCCAAAAAAACATAAACCTCATCCTCTTCATCATAATTCTTCTTCTTCCTATTATTATTATTATCATTGCTGTTGTTGCTGTTTAACTTTCTCTGTAATGGGTTTTCCTTTTCATGAAACTCGTAACAAACAGAGAGAGAGAAAACAAAAAAAAACTCTGTAACAAACAGTTTTCTAGAAAAAGATATTTCGGGTGCCAAGACATTTGGCAATGTCTGAGAAAAGCTCTCCTCTTACTTTCAATCGAAGAGACTAATTTCGGCAAATGCAGATTTGGCAAAGACAATGAATTAACCTCATTGTACTCTTTTAATGGTAAAATTCTTTCAATCAAAAGGAATTAGGATGGAAGATGTTTTAGGAATGTAAAAATAGACAAAATTATTTTGGAGTAAACAGAAGCTAGAAAATATTTTCAACAAAGTCTATTCAATCCAAGAAAAGAGCAACCTGTCCTGAAAGGTGAAGTGATTGAGCTCTGATGTGGAGAAAGCAGGTTTCCTCTTTCTTCAAACTGGAATAGTTTTTGGTCACTGATATTTCAATGACAAACAGAGTACACTAGGCTAAATGCTTCAAAATGGTCAGTCCTTCACCTCTTCCTGCCTGTTTGGCTGTCCATCTCTCTCCCTCCCCACCTCTTTCTCTCTTAAATTATGCTATTTTATTTTTTAATTCCTGCTTTGTAAGAGACAGGTATGAGGAACTCCACTATCATCATGATTGTTTTTAATGTTTCTTTGTTCTTTACTGGCATAAATCCCTGTGTAGAGATTTTAACCTTTGTGTTTTATTGAGGAAGAGTTGGTGGGCTATTTGTAAATATTTCTTGAATTCTGTTACAAAAGTGGCTGTTTTATAATATATCACTTCAGGCCTCTGGATATGTGGGAAGGTAGGGCATACACACACACACACACACACACATATAAGGGTATGAAAAACTAATCGAAGAGTGCAGAGAACAGGGATGGAATGTTGAGTATTACCACCTGGCAGTGAGGGCTAGGGGCTTCATTGAAAGAAAAATGACAACGCTATTTAAAAGAAGAGAAAACTAATAAGGAGAGTCCAGGAGGCGGTAGAAAAAGCCAGCTTCTATATATGGCTGAAGTGGGAAGACCAAAAATGGCTTGAAAGTCATAACATGCCGGCGGAAAAAAACATCACTAGGTGAGACAAGCTGACACCGAATTAGCTTCACTGACTGACAGGTGACGGTCGTTTAGAGAATGCGTGGGCTAAGACTATGCTCCTTCATTGGTCAGTTAAAGTTGAGAGAGTGTCATGTGACAATTTGCTGGGACTGCCTGCTGGAGTCTAGAAGCAGGTATTTAAAGGGAGATTTGACAAGACAGTCAATAACCCGCTGACACTCGATGATGCTACATCGAAGAGGTCAGGGAACAGAAGAAAGAAGAAGGAAGACATGCACCCAACACCAGAGCTGAAGACTCCTCCAAGAGGGGGGGGGGACGTCAAAACAGTAGAGGAGAAGGGGCCGAAACTGGACGTGGTTCCTCCTGATGATGTCTTGAGCTAACTGGATCCTATAAAGGAGCTGTTGTGGTAGCAGACCATGAAACACGGTTGAAATTCCTTCATATATATATATATATATATATATATGTATATATATATCCTTAATCCTTAAATCCTTAAAAATGTTTTAGCCCGAAGGCCGCGGCCATGCTGGGGCACCACCGCTGAATGAGCTACACTAATTTGTGAATCCACCTCTGATACGTGGCACTTGATCAACAAGGGAGTTCGATGATGCTGCCCGCATCCGAGTCTCCTGTCGTGAGGTAGGATCATCTGGAACTCCCAACAAGAAGAGATCCAGTTTAGTTTTAAAGAGACCCACATCCACACCATGTAAGTCTCTCAGGCATTTACGGAGGATGTTAAAGAGCTGTGGTCCTCTGAAACCCAAGCTGTTGCAGTATCTGGACCTGTATTTTGATGGTGATGTTGGAATCCTTGGCACCATGCAGTGGCGCCCCGTTCTGCGGTTGGGGTAACTTTGAATGCCAAAGTTTGGGACAAGACCCTCCAGGATTTTCCAGATGTATATCACCGCATATCTCTCCCGCCTCCGCTCTAGGGAGAAGAGGTTTAATACCTTCAGTCTTTCCCAGTAGCTGATATTTTGCATTGAGACGATTTTCTTTGTGTAGCTTCTCTGAATTGCTTCGAGTTCTGCTGTTAGTTTTATATTGTGTGGTGACCACAGTTATGAGCAGTAGTCAAAGCGGCTGAGGACGAATGTTTTCCATAGGACCATCAATGTCTCCTTCTCTCTTGTTCTGAAAGTTCGGAGAATCCATCCAGCTAGCCGTCTGCATTTTATCACCAGATTAGCAATATGCACTTGGAAAGATGCATCATTGCTCATGTCAATGCCCAGGTCACGCACTGATTTTGACTCTGGGATTGCAATTATTCCTGGGCCAGTGTATCCAGTCTTCACGTCGTTTACCTTTGTGTGCCAGTAGCGCAGGGCCTGGAACTTACCTGCATTAAACTGCATGTTGTTGTCCTCAGCCCACCTGTGTATTGTGTCCCGCTCATGTTGCAGATGCGCAATATTTTCAGGGTTTTGTATTGCGTGGGAGACTTTTGTCTCATCTGCATAGCTAGCAAGGGTGGTCATCGTAGCAACTGAAGGCATGTCTGAAAGGGCCACTATGAACATCAGTACGTATATATATATATACGTATATATATATATATATATATATTATATATATATATATATACGTATATATAACATATATATATTATATACGTATATATACATATATATATGTATATATACATATATATATACGTATATATACATATATATATACGTATATATACATTATATATACGCATATATACATATATATATACGTATATATACATATATATACGCATATATACATATATATATACGTATATATACATATATATATACGCATATATATATACGTATATATACATATATATATACGCATATATACATATATATATATACGCATATATACATATATATATACGCATATATATATACGTATATATACATATATATATATGCATATATATACATATATATATACGCATATATATATATATATATATATATATACGTATATATACATATAATATACGCATATATATATATATACGTATATATACATATATATATATACGCATATATATACGCATATATATATATATATATATATATATACGTATATATACATATATATATACGCAATATATATATATATATATATATACATATATATATGCATATATATATATATATATATACATATATATATGCATATATATATATATATACATATATATACGCATATATATATTATATATACGTATATATACATATATATATATACGTATATATATATATATATATATATATATATACGTATATATACGTGTATATACATATATATATATATACGTATATATACATATATATGTATATACGTATATATACATATATATACGTATATATACAATATATATATATACGTATATATACATACATATATATATATATACGTATATATACATATATACATATATATATATACGTATATATACATATATATATATATACGTATATATACATATATATATATATACGTATATATACATATATATATATATACGTATATATACATATATATATATATACGTATATATACATATATATATATATACGTATATATACATATATATATATACGTATATATACATATATATATATACGTATATATACATATATATATATACGTATATATACATATATATATATACACGTATATATACATATATATATATACAATATATATACGTATATTATACATATATATATACATATATATATGTATACATATATATATGTATATACGTATATATATATATACTATATATATATACATATATAATATATACATATATACATATATATATATACATATATATATATACATATATATGTATACATATATATGTATACATATATATATACATATATATATATACATATATATATATTACATATATATACGCATATATACATATATATATATATATACATATATATATATATATACATATATATATATATACATATATATAATATATACATATATATATATATATATACATATATATATACATATATATATAATATATATATATATATATATACGTATATATATATATATACGTATATATATATACTCTTTTACTCTTTTATATATATATGTATATATATATATGTATATATATATATATATATATATATATATATATATATATATGTATATATATATATATGTATATATTATATATATATATATATTGTATATATATATGTATATATGTATAAGAAAACTGAAGGAAGGTAAAATATGCCCCATTCATAAAGGAGGTAGCAGAGCGGAAGCCAAGAACTATAGACCTATCTCTCTGACCTCACACATCAGCAAGGTCATGGAACGAATAGTCAGAAGGAAGCTGATCACCTTCCTTGAAGAAAATGACTTGCTGCCGACACCCAACATGGTTTCCGACCAGGGAGAAGCTGTTTAACTCAGCTCCTACAACACTATGACTGGG
>NC_043006.1:90321726-90383784 GCF_006345805.1 Octopus sinensis | reverse complement strand
TCCATGTACAGGTGTTGGTGAGGTTCAGGAGGGACCTCGCCTGTCCTCGTTCACATCTTGTCATTCCTGGGAGAGAAAGGCCCTCGGGCCATCTGACATTCGGTAGATGAAGTCTCCCATGAGAAGTACACTTATGTGTTGTTCTAATGTGGTTAGAACTTCTTCTATTTTTAAAAGGCAGTCCTCAAACTTGCCCGTATGACTGGGGGCATCTGGAGGGCGATATGTAGCACACACAACTACATCAAGTTGCCTTATGTTTACAATTAGTGTGTCACACACCGAGTTTGAGTATGACAAAAGGACCTGGGGTGTGAGGTCCCCACGGATGTACATAGCACCTCCCTCCATGACTTCTTTCTTTCCTGTCGGTCCGTAGTACACATACTGTGGTATGTGTATTCCGCATCTGCTATGTCCGTTTTCAGATGCGTTTCTGTGAGTGCTATGCATAGGCTTGATTGCATGCGACAAAGTCTCTCAGGAACGGGACTTTTGTCCTGTTAACTGTGTGTTAGTAGTCCTCTGATGTTCAGTAGGAGCATCGAGGTGAGGTGTGTGCTGTTGCCGGTGGTGTCCACCCTGGGTCCATCTGCTGTGGCGGTCTTGTGAACTGTGGGCAGTTCCATCTGCGAGCCTGAGCCTGAGGAGCCAGGTTAGCTGCTGTACAATCTTTTGTGCCATGCACAAAAAAGATTCCTGCTCACAGCTGCCCTTTCAACAACACGTTGGTGGTTTGTGGTACGCACCACATCTGCGTACCTTCGTTTTGGGGCCGGTGATGCGTGGTCCATCCCATTTCCTCCTTTCGGTGGTTTGTTTCTGTGGCAGGGTCCCGGATGTGCAAAGCGGCAGCCTGCACCTTCCTCTCCATGCCGGCAGGCACCTCTCAGGTGAGAACATACATACCCGTGTGCGCTGCTTGTTTTTCTATCCTTTTTGGCATATGGACAGTTTGGTTTGCCTCTATCCCTGGCTGCCTTGCCCCTTGGCTTTGTCTGATTTTTAGCTTCAGTTTTCCTCTTTTTTGTCCTCCCTCTTCATCCGCCATGTCCATGGCTTTTGGTGCCGGTAGGAGCATCCGTACCTGGGTTCATATATATGATATATATATGAATATATATATATATATATATATGAATATATATATATATATATAATAATATTATATATTGAATATATATATATATAATATATATGAATATATATATGAATATATATATATATATATATGAATATATATAGATATATATATATATTATATATAATATTATATATATATATATATATATATATATATATATATGAATATATATATATCATCATCATCATCATCATCGTTTAGCGTCCGTTTTCCATGCTAGCATGGGTTGGACGGTTTTACTGGGGTCTGTGAAGCCAGAAGGCTTCATCAGGCCCAGTCAAATCTGGCAGTGTTTCTACTGCTGGATGCCCTTCCTAACACCAACCACTCCGTGAGTGTAGTGTGCTTTTTACGTGCCACCGCACTGGTGCCAGACAGAGCTGGCAAACGGCCACGAACGGATGGAGCTTTTTATGTGCCACCGCACGAGGGTCAGGCGAGGCTGGCAACGGACACGAAACGGGGTGGTGCTGGCAACGGTCGCAAAACGGAAATTTCTCTTACATGCCACCGGCACTGGTAACACATCTGCAATTTCCATTGATCGATTTCGATTCTGATCCTCACTTGCCTCAACGGGTCTTCACAAGCAGAGTTTCGACATGCCACCGGCACTGGTAGCACATCCGCATTTCCATTGATCGATTTCGATTCTGATCCTCAGTTGCCTCATATATATATATATATTATATATTAATATATATATATATGAATATATATATATATATGAATATATATATATATTATATGAATATATACATATATATATATATATATATATATATATATATATATATATATATATATGAATATATATATATATATATATATATATATATATATATATATATATATATGGACCACTACTGTTCATAATGGCCCTCTCAGACATGCCCTCAGCCACGCATAGAGCCACGATCACAAGTTATGCAGATGATACAAAAGTTTCACAGGCAATACAGAACCCTGAGACACTAAACGCCTGCAATGTGAGCTGCACAAATTTACAAGTGGGCTGAAAAGAATAGCATGCAGTTCAATGCTGAAAAGTTTCAAGCTTTATACTATCAGCATGCAAAACTAAATGCAATACCCAATGAATACACTGGACCCGGAGGAATTGCAATCCCAGAGGCACAATCAGTGCGTGACCTGGGTATTTACATGAGTGATGATGCAACCTTTCGTGTACATGTTGCTAAATTGGCAATGAAATGTAGACGACTGGCCGGATGGATTCTTAGAACCTTTAGAACTAGAGAACAAGAAACCATGATGGTCCTCTGGAAGACACTTGTCCTAAGCCACTTTGACTATTTCTCTCAGCTATGGTCACCATCCAGTGTCAAGCTGATCACAGAACTTGAGGCGATCCAATGTAGCTACACGAAGAATATAGCCTCTGTGCGGCATATAAGCTACTGGGAAAGACTCAAGAGATTAAAACTCTATTCCTTGGAGCGTAGGCAAGAAAGATATGCCATAATATACATCTGGAAGATCCTGGAAAGACTTGTTCCAAACTTTCGCATCGAGAGTTACACAAATGCCAGAACTGGGCGCCACTGCGTGTAGCCAAGGACTCCAAACCTGCCATCAAGATGTAGGACAAGATACTGTGATAGCCTGGGCTTCCGAGGCCCACAGCTCTTCAATATCCTCCCGAAGAACCTAAGAGACCTGCATGGGGTGGATGCAGATGTCTTTAAAATGAAACTGGATCTCTTCTTGTCAGGTATCCCAGATGAACCAACTTCACGGCAGGAGGTGCAGATGAGGGCAGCTGCATCGAACTCTCTTATGCACCAAATGACAGTTGCTAAAAAGCATTCGTGAAGTAAAACCATGTAGCAACACCAAATGGCGGTGCCCCAGCATGGCCACAGCTCATGAGCTGAAACTAGAATCAATCAATCAATCAATCAATCATATATATATATATATATATATGTAAGTATGGTTGGATGTATATGAAGTACTCTTGATCACACATGCGCTGGAATATAATATATAATTACTCATCCTTACACCTGCACACCCTGCAACCACCAACAACAGCACCCACTGCCCACTCTTCAAATGCAAAACAATGCATTTGTTGTGATGAAAGCAAATGTTATACTGATCTTCCTCTTGCTTGTTCTCTTTCCTCGTCTTTTCTCACGTTCTCTCTTCCCTGTTGATTACATTCCCAACATCGAGTTTTGATATTATAGAAAAATGTTTAACAGAATATTAATACAAAATGTTTTCTATTTATTCTTTCTTCCTTTCTTTTAATACATTCTGGCAGTGAAGTTTGCTTCTAGGAGAGAGAGAGAGAGAGAGAGAGAGAGAGAGGAGCTGAGAAATAATTTCTAAAAAATACTAATGAAACAGATTAATAATAATAATAATAATAATAATAATTTTTAAATGCATGTATATACATGCATACACTTATAAAATAATTAGAAACTTTTAGCACTTGTGTGACATATTTCAATCTTGTTTCCTTCCATATGGGTATTTTTCTCTCTAATTTTTTGCTATTATTTTCTTTCTTTGAGAATTTTTCAAAACTTTTTTTTGCGGCTTATCACATTGATAAGAGCCTTAGTTATTCTGAAATTAGTTTAATATCTGCTTGGCAAACTTTGCATATTTTGCTCTCTATAAATAAGTTGTTTTGTCATTTTCGCTACCTTTAATATATGTATATATATATTTATATTAAGAAAAGAAAGATAGTCAGGATTTTAGATAAAAATTATTTATTTAGCACTTTCATCTCTTTTGAGAGATTCATCATGATTGAATCTCTCAAATAATTTGTGTATATATTATATTATACATATACATATCTCGGTGGTAACAAAATATTACCAGACTAATTCTGTTTAATAAAAATAACTTATTTAGCTAAGTTTTAACATCATCTCTTTCAAAATAGTCCCCTTGAGCAGCAATACACTGGGCTCAGCTTTCTTCCACTTTTAGTTTCCAGCCTGAAAGTTGTTTTCTGTAAGTGAGTTGAGGACCTTCTGTGATTCCCTCTGGAGCTTAACATCAGTGTTAAAACAGCAACCTTTGGGATGCCCTTTCATCTTGGGGAAGAGAGGGAAGTCCACACGTACTAAATCTAGTGAATAGGGTGGGTGTGAAAGCAATACCATGTTGTCTTTGGCAAAAAACTCTTGGTGAAGAATCCAATTCTTTGCGCTCCAAAGATCCAATCACTCTCACTGAAATGTCTTTCCTTTAATTCTTCAACATGTTGCAGTAGAACACTTGGTCGATTGTCTGGCCCCAGGGGGATGAATTCTCAATGCACAATACCACATTTCTGGGGGGTGACACTTGTGTCAGGTCTTCCACATTGCTCAGCATCTTCCAGAGATGTTCTTCTGTTTTTGAAGTGCTTGTGCCACTTGAGCACTGCATATGACCCATTGTCTCTTCACTGTAAGGATGCCAAAGCATGCTCAATGTGTCTGTAGCAGACTTCCCAAGATTAACTTAAAATTTCACGTTGCCGTCTTGTTCCTGTCCATGACAAAATCGTGGGCCACAGCATGGACATGTTCACAAAATTACAAATTTCACAACTTGCAAATTAAACAGTGACTCAGTGCACTTCCTCATTAAGGTCACTGCTATCTCTCACTGTGCACACAACTGTGTGCTGCCACCTGTTGGCACACTGTAGAATCGTCTGGAAACCTTTTGTTCCCACCTTGTGCATCATGTTACCATCCACTTATCCACACTTTGATGGGTTAGAAAGGAATTGTTGAGGCAGTTGTTGGATGGCTGTCCAGTCACCAACTCTCTCTCTCCTTTTTCCGAAATAATATTTTTTCCATGTAAAGCAGATTGGAAACAAATGACAACTGCTTGAATGATAGTAGTCATCAGCTGTGGCAATCTTCTCACAAAGCGTTGGGTTCATGTGGAAGAAAGAATTTTGCTCAGGTTCCATGGTTGTTCACTGACAACGTTAACTGCATCTACCTTACTGATGTGGAAGGGTACCATGCAAACATACCTCTGTATATATGATTATATATTCATATGAAGAAGAAGAAGAAGAAGAAGAAGAAGAAGAAGAAGACAAACAAGGAGAAGAAGACGAACAAGAAGAAATTCAAGTTCCTGAAAGTTTTAATCCTTATATTGTTTCTGCCTTCATATCACAAAATGTATTATTTATGACAGCCGTAAATGTCTCCTTGAAAAAGCCCCAATGTGCCACCCTGCTCCGAGGCATTACCCTAGCCTTACTTACTACACTGCACACTTGAACTACAATGGCCTGGAGCATGGGTCAGTGCATCAGAACAGAAATTCCATTTTTAAGTTGGTAACCACATCCAATAACCATTACTCATGTGTGGGGGGGGGGCGTTAACCCCCGTAGAGTGGAATTCTTTGATCACTTGCATTACTACCACCTTATCCATATTCTTTGTTAGTATTTCAATTGGTTTTTCTAATCTACAAGAACCACTCCAACAACAGCAACAACCCTATTTGCACCACTTAACAACTTGTGTGTTTTTATTAAGCCACTTCTCTGGATACAACTATGAAGTAGTATAAAAAATTCAGGGGGTGTTTTTCACCACCCCCTAACTACTGCCCCTTCTCCTCCCTTTGAATGTGTTCCTTGTGAATGGTGGGAAATGATAAATTGGCTTTTACTGACTCAAAGAAAAGTGGAATTATCAGCCACAAGTAAAGAAAAAGAAGGGGTGGCTCACAGGAAAAAGAAAAATGGATTAAGGCAAAGCAAATGGATTCAGTCTTGAAAGTTTCATAAAAACTTCATGCTTTTTTTTTTGTCTGTTTAAAGAAACCGATTGTAGAAGCATCGATAAGGATTTTTCATTAATGATTATTAGAACAACATTTAGATTTAGTTGCTCAATTCATTTGTTATTCTTCATTATTCCCCTCACCTTTCTTTTTCTTATTTAATTCTTGGAATATTAAACGAAAAATTAAGATACGTTTATGTATGTATATGTGGCAGGCAACTGGGGGGACACGGGGTGATAGTGGACCGATTAGAAAGATGTTTCTTTTAATACATTTTCGTCACAATTTTTTGGCTTGCTTCTTTTTTTTTTTGAAAGAATTACAATAGTTTTCAAATAAAAGATGTTTTAACTTTCTCCTAAATTTATTTTTTCATTTTGCTTTTGTTTGTTGTTTTAAAGAACATGATACGACTTTCATTGATTAGACTCAAGTCACTATGTTTTTCTTTTCTCTTTAATTCAACAAAATGGTATTAACTTTATATGAAAGTCATGATGATGATGATGATGATGATAATAATAATACCAACAATAATAAACATGATGCTGATGGTAATAATAGTAATAATAACAGTTGCAGTAATAAATAGATATAAACATATAAATAAGTTTTATTGTTGTTAACATGATATCTCTGAAGAAAATGGAGAGAAAAAAAACCATCTTGTATTGCATGGCGAAATGAATAGAAAAACCAACTTTTCTGATAGGCTTTCTTTCTTAATATTCCCTTCTGCTGGAATTTTTGTCTCTCCATATCACAATCAGGGAAAAAATTTTTTAAAAGTGCATTTGTGTTTTGTGTGTGTGTGTGTGTGTGTGTTTAAATAAGGTTGCCAACTTATATCTTGATATCGTTTATAACTTAAAATATGTCGCTCAAAAGCAGCTTCCTGTTTCATGTAATTGAGATGGCATTGTTGTTGTTGTTATTTTAATTAAATATTTATCATGTCTTGACTAAGATAGATGACACCTTTTCCTTATAATTCCTTCTTTATATTTTTAGTTAAGTAATAATAACAGAAACAACATTAATAAAATTGTAATTATAATAATAAAGATTAATGATGATGATGATGTTTTTCCTTTATCCTTTCTTTTTACATACTTTCCCCACTTCCTTCACCTATTAGAGAAGCTGACCTGGAGATTATGGCCAGGAATGTGGCACAAAACAACATGAACCTCTGTTCTTTGGTAAAGATGACAGACAGTAACTGATAATTCCGATTATTTTTCTCTAAACCCAAGGCAAATTTTTTGGTGCTTCGTGATTAATGGTAATTAAACGGATAAGTGGAATTGCTGTCTGGTCGCAGATTGAATCCCACTGTGCAGATCTAGAAAATTCTATTATAGACTTTTTGAATGGAATTTCTTGAATAGAAACTATGGAAGCCTATTAGCTGTGTGTGTGTGAAGGTGAAGACAATAACTTTGCAGGGTCATTGGATTGAAGGCTTGTTAATAGAGTTTGAATAAGTCATAGGCCGAGTGAAACTTCAAAGTTACTATCAAAAACGTTGTGCTAGACAGTAGTTTCTAAGTTTCTTCACAGGTACTTATTCCTCCAAGCCAAACCTGACTTATTCCCTCAGCAGACTTTTTCCTTTGAGCTCATTGTTTTTCTTCACAGGTAAAAAGCACTGGTGATGGTGCCAGGTAAAAAGCACTCACTACACTCCATGGAGTGGTTGGCATTAGGAAGGGCATTCTGCCATAGAAACCAAGCTAGAACAGACTGTGGAATCTGGTGCAGCCCCTAATCTTGCCATTTCCTGCCAAGCCATCCAACCCATACCAACATGGAAAACAGACATCAAATGTTGATGCTGATGATGATGATGTTATATATATCATCATCATCATTTAACATCTGTTGTCCATGCTGGCATGGGTTGTATATCTTCTTCTTGGCATCGTTTCACTGTCAAGGATTAGGAAGGCTGCTGCCCACGAAATCTGCACACTTGTTCGTGGCTGATAATGCCAATGTGGGAACGAGATATCTCATTGCAGTGATGACAGGGGTATGTTTGTTCAGGGTCTGATGATGAACTTTGCATTATTTTTTCACCTCTGACGTTTGTCTTCAAGAGAGGTGCAGTGAGAGATCACAAAGGAGGAAACAGCATTGCTAATGGTATGGCGCCAAGTGATGTGGTCAGCTGTTACAGTGGACCACTCATGATAATCAATGTCACAAATGCTAAGGAACTGCTTCAGACAGTCCTTGTAACACTTCCTTATTGGCCTTTATTGCGTTGGCCAGTGGTGAGTTCACCGTACATGATGATCTTAGGTAGGAGGTGGTCTTTCATCCTGTCAACGTGCCCTGCCCAATGGAGTCGTGTCTCAAGTAAAATGGCTTCCAGACTGGTGACCTTTGCTTGCTTGAGGACCTCAGTGTTGGTGATGTCGTTGTTCCAGTAAATGTTGAGGATGGTACAGAGGCAGCATTGGTGAAAAAGTTGAAGGGACCTAAGATGATAGCAGTAGGGGAGCCAGGAATGTGAACCATATAGGAGCATCGTGAAAAGGACAGCCCTGTAGACTTTTGTTCTGATTTTAAGATCTTGTTCCACACACATTTGTGCAGTCTGCCAAATGCTTTGCTTGCCTTTGCAAGTCTGCTGTCAATTTCTTTGTCGATACTCACATCTGATGAAATGGTACATCCAACATAAGTGAACTGCTGTACTGACTTCAGTTCTGTTTCAGCAATGGTGATGTGTGGTGGGCTGTACTCTTCCTGAGGAGTTTGTTGGTGTAGGACTTCAGTCTTTTTCAAGCTTACTTCCAGCCCAAAGAGCTGGGTGGTCTTTGCATAGCAGGATGCAATGTGCTGCAGGGCTCTTTGTGTGTGTGCGATAAGTGTGGCATCATCTGCAAAGAGAAGGTACTGGATCAGTCTTAGCGTGGGCTTGTAGGCACTGGAGGTTGAGAAGACTGCCATCTAGATGGTACATGATGTAGATACCATTTTCGGCATTGAGGTCTACAGTGGCTTGCTTGCGCATCATGCTGAAGAAGATGCTGAAGACAGTTCGTGCCAGGACACAGCCTCGCTTCATGCTGTTGTTTATGGGGAATGCCTCAGATATGTCACTATTTAGGTGGACTTGTCCTTGTTGGTCTTCATGAAGCTGGATGATCATGGTTAGGAATTTTGGGGGACAGCCAAGTCGGTTTCGGATCTGCCACAGACCTTTCCTGCTTACAGTGTTGAACGCTTTTGTCAGATTGGCAAATGTTAAATGAAGTGGGTTGTTTTGTTCCCAGCACTTTTGTCGGAGAATAAAAACCATATCTGTTGTGCTCCTGTTGGCTCTGAAACCACATTGGCTTTCTGGAAGATAATTTTCGGCAATGGACAGAACAAGTCTGTTGAGGAGTAGTCTTGCTAGAACTTTTCCTGCAATAGAAAGCAGTGTAAGCCGCCCCCCACCCACAGTAATTTGAGCTGTCTGACTTTTCCCCTTTGTTTTTGTACAGTGTAAGGATAACAGCATTGCAGAGATCTTGTGGTAGCTTTCCCTGTTCCCAGCATGCAATGAAGAGCTCATGGAGTTTAGCATGTAGGACAGGACCTTCATGCTTCCATATCTCTGGTGGTATGCCATCCTGCTGTCTTGGCAATGCTTGGAGGGTGTGTGGAGTCTTTCCTTTTTGTAATTGTGCATATTCGACCACTTGAAGATGCCTGTTGGCCACTGTTTGCCAGCTGGGTGTGTAGGAGACGAGCTTTCTTTAGGCCACCATTTCTAGCCCCCTCTTCATGTGGAGCAAGCAGTGCACTCCCTAGATAAGGCTGCTTGGTCATTTGGGATGCTGCCAAGTGATGTTGTTGACTCCAGGTCAACACCAGATGAGCACTGGCCCGAACCACCCGCATGCAGGTTGGGAGCTGCGATTTCCAGTGACATCTTCCGCTTGCCCTTTTCACCCCCTTCCCATCGTTACAGGGCTTGGGGAGTTGGGATCATGGTTGAGGATGTGGACAGGTCTTTCAGCCTGCATGATGGAGTTTAAAGGTGAAGTGCAGTCTGAGCAAAACTGGCCCATCCTTTACACCTGGGGTTCATCTGCTATGGTCCAGCAAGCTGGGATGATGACAGAGAGGTCCTCAGGACATGGGTTTTCTATCAGAGTGTCCTTCTCCCAGACGTGTGTGTGTGTGTATCATCATTATCATACTTCAACGTCCATTTTGGATGATGATGATGATGATGATGATACAGGGTCACACCTCACATGACACATGCCAACTCATACACACACACACACACACCTCTATATGTGTATATGTGAGAGTAAAAGGCTGCTGTCATTTGGCAGAGTGATTAGAGTACCAGATTGAATGTATTGTATTCTCTGTGCCCTGAGTTCAAATCCTACTACAGTCAATTTTGCCTTTCATCTGTTCAGGTTCAATAAATAGACTGTTCAGTGTCAGGGCACACTTCTCTTCTTCCAGCTGTTGTTATTTCCGGATGTTCCCTTGGGAAGGCCTGCCACTGTTGTCTCTGTCTGCCCATAACTATAGGGGTTACCGAAAGGAATGACCAAACACAAAGAACAAACTCTCAACTCATTCTTCATTGTGACTGGTGAATGTAGTTGCTTCTAGTCTGAGTTCATTTTTTGTTTCCATGTGGATTAGAGGAAGATATATGCTTGTTGCTAAAGCATGCTGCTGTTTTGGCATTACGAAGGGCAGCCAATCACAGAAACCATGATAGATCAGACTGGAATCCAATGCAGTTCTCCAGCTTGCCAGTTCCAATTAAACTGTCTAACCCGTGCCAGCAAGGAAAGCAGATGCTAAATGATGATGATGAGATCGTCTTGATTGCTCCTTGAGGTTTGCTTTGTCACCCCATCATATCTTGTTCCTTAACTGATCCTTAAATAATGCAGGGTAACCATGGATATTCCCTATAAGAAGACTCTTTCATTTCTCCCTGCATACAGCCACCCCTAATGCTACTCCCATCCATACACTTAGTCAGAGAGACTTTTACCCCTTTTCTTTGTTCTTTTCCTGTCTTGCAAGTTTCTTGGCAACTCCACCAGTGCTGCTGGTTGCACCAAAAAGTCACTCAGTTCATGCAGTAAAGTAGTTGACGTTAGGAAGGGCATTGAGCCATTGAAACCATGATGCAGTCCTGTGGCTCACCAAATCCTATCTAAATACCCAACAAAAATATCACTGATGATGATGATAACCAGTCTTTAATTGGCAGATTTCAATAATATATAATGTCTCCAAAATTAGTAATGCTAGCAGATAATTTCTTTTTTGAGAGAAAAGATATTTGTAGCTCAACCATATTTTGTTGAAGAATGTCATTTTGCAGTGATCTGTGGTGATTTATTATCCTCTAAAATATAAATCACATCTCATTCATCCTGTTTGTTGTTTATTCTTCTGTAAATTAAAGAATAAACAATAATTGATTAGAAATGCAAAATCCCTAGATTTCAGATGAATGTTGCCCAGGGTTTGGGGGTAAAGCCAATAACTCTTCTGTTGATGGAGAGAGAAATTTAACACCAGTTTATCTATATATTTTTTCTAATTTGCCATACTGTGTGAGGGCGGAGCCAATGTAAAGGGATGGGTGTGTGTGTGTCTTTATTTTATGTTTATCAATAAGAAAATTTTGATATATAATTTAGAACTTAAAAGTTAAAATTTTAAAATTTGTACAAATGATCCTTCAAGAATTCTAGAAATGTTGTTGTAATAAGAATAAACACCCAAGAAATATTAGCATGTAATTTTGGATTTTTGTCTGCAACATCAATGGAGATTAGATATATTCACCAAAAAAAAAAAAAAAAAAGAAAAAAAAATTGATGAAGCTGTTAGAGTTGATTTAAATGATAAAAGAATGACGTAGTAACTAGAAAATCTAACTCAAGAAAGAAGAATGGAAAAGAAAATTTGAATGTAGTTGCAGAGAAGCAATCATGTTCATTCTAATCAGAAGAGCAAAAAATATAAATTGCAAATAATAATCTTGAAGATGAAAAAAAAAAAAGAATAAAAATAAAAAATAAAAGTTTGAATGAAGGAAAAAAAAAGGAAAATGAGGAAAAAATTATCAAGATACATTATCTTTTGTTCTAAGAGAATATAATAGAAAGTTTTGTGCGTACAGTATTGGTATATATATATATATATATATATATATACACACATGTATATATATATATATATATACACACATGTGCATGTACCTATCTATATATATATATATATATATATATATATATATACACATACACACATACACACACATATATACACACGCATATAAACATACAAATATATATATATACACACATACATATATATATATATACACACATATATAAATAAATGTGTGTGTGTGTGTATATATATATATATATATATATATATATATATATACATACATTCAAATACATGTATATCATCATCATCACCATTTAACTAATGTTGATGATACAAAGCTCTTAAATCAATTTATGTGCATATATATATATGTGTGTGTATATATATATATATATACATACAAATATATAAAAAATGTATATACATGTATAAATATAAATATATGTATGCATGTATATACATGTATGCAAAGGTGTGAGTGTGTGTTTAGCATTTTGTATTTCTCACTTAACATGAATACACTGTAGAAAACATCTCTTAGAAACATAAAGCGCTAAAAAACCTCAAAAGTCTGTGAGTAGCAAGCAAGAAGCATCCATCAGTGCCAGCTATATGCTTAGGTAAACTTAGCATCTACTGATATTGAAAAACAGTGATTAACAAATCCCTGGTGTCAGAAATAGCCATCTGGTTTGGAAAGGATTTGGTTTTAGTGATAGAAGCAGTTTTTGTCAAAAATAAGTCTGTGTATGATTCTTAATTTGGTGGAAATGGGGATAGAAAATGCTAGAATCAGTGTTCTTGCTAAGAAAATCCTGAATTTACTGGCTCCTATTCTCTCTCTCTCTCTCTCTCTTCCCTTCTCTCTCCCTCATTTTCACTCTTGTCCACTCTCTCTTCCTACTTTCTCTCTCCCTCTCCCTCTTACCATCATTCTCTCTCTCTCTCATGCCATCTAATTTGATCTGATTACTCCAATGTCAGAAAGCTATGTCCATTTATATTCAACATGTTTGGGTCGAATGAAAAGTGGGAAGCCCCGTGTGGAAACTGCCTTGGCAGAGCAATTCTCCCTGTATAGGATGTGTGTGAAAACACACTGAGCGAGGCTCAACTTCAGAGTTTCAAACACATGTTTCTGCATCGTTACACTTCATTACCTACAGACACTAAATCCATTATCCATAACTCATCGAGAACTGTCATCCTTACATTAGAACAACAAATAGAAAATTTGCTGATGTACTGTGCCTCTAATTAATTAATACCAATAATATATGTGTGTCCATTCTGTTGACTGTGCTTCTTCTCCACATCAAAATGGCTTGATACAGTGTTTGCTGATGAAGTTCTTGCTAAAACAGGGCACATGGTGTTATTCCCTATTAAAGATAGATGCCTTGGATTTCCAGCAAGACTGGTACTCTCTCTGTTGCAGAAGATTGGTTTGGAACTCAAGCAACTGAAGAAAGCCTTCTGAGGCAATTGAAATGAATTCAAAATGGTTGCAAATGGACGTTTTCTGTTAGCAAAGTTTACCTCAGTCGTCACTTCACCTCACAGGTGAGGGCAAAATTCTAGGGCCCTCAAATCTCATCTTTTAATGTTCACTTTTCCATGCTTGCATGGATAAGATGAAATTTGTTGAGATGTATTTTCTACAGCTGGATGCTCTTCCTGTTTCTAACCCTCCAATGTTTCCTAGCAAAGGTAATATTTCCCTATGGCTAGACATGATTTTCATGACTGGACTGGAAATAAGCCACACTGCTTGTACGACAGTGATGCTTATTTACTGCCATTCTATGGTGTCAAGACTAAGGTACACACAGACATATACAGACACATGCATTCACGTATACCCACATACATGCACCCACACACACAACATTGTTTCTTTCTATTTTTGTCTACCAAATCCAATCAGAAGGCTTTGGTTGGCCTGAGGTTATAACTGAAGACAATTGTCCTCGTGCCAAACAGTGGGTCTGAACTCAAGACCACATGGTTGAGAAGCAAGCCTCTTAACCACACAATGTGTTTAGTGCCTTTGTGTTTGTCTCTCAGTAATTGACAGCCGGCACTGGTTTGTTTACATCCTCATAATTGAGTGGTACACCAAGAAAGAGACTAATACAGGAAGTGCCAGGCTTAAACCCCAAATACTGGAGTCAGCTTGACCGACTAAACCCAAAGCATTCTCCAGCATGAGCAAAGTCCTGTAACCAAAGCAAGTAACAAAAAAAAAAAAAAAAAAGAAGAGTATGCATAATTTATTCAAATACCAATAATTTTGCAACAACAGCCAGATAATAGAATTGTTTGCCTGCAGTCATGTTATTATTCCAACATAAAGAATCCTTAGAACTCATCCAAGCTTTAAATGTTATTGTTTCCTTCCCATAAGAGCAAATTATTTCAAACATGAAGAATTTATTAACAATAGGCATTATAGAGTTAAAATAAATAATACATATCACTTTCTAAGTGAATTCTGTGTATCGTTAATATAGTGAGTGATGGAGAGACTTTGAAAGTAAAATATTTAAAAATTATCAAAGATTATTTAATTACAATAAAGATAGAAATATTTACTCCATGGAATAATGTTATAATAAATAAAAATCAATTGTCTGGTTTTTGCGGATCAGATCGAACCATCAACTGGGATAATTTTATTGACATTTTTATTTGGGGAAGTAGGAAATGAATGCAGTTGTGACATTCATGCCTTTTTCACGAGTTAATAAACTGAAAATAACTACAACTTGGAGTTATAAATAGATGCCAGACTTAGTCCAGCAAGTGGTTTCTGTTTGATCCAAAGATTAACTTGGAACTCCAGATGATTCCACCTGAAATGTTAGGTTTTTCTTTTCTCTCTTAGCAAAATAATTTCTTTCATTTTATGGAGTTTTCTATATTCTTTTGGCAGACGCAGAGCATTATTTGTTGTCTTGAATTCACTCAGTAACTTACGTGTGTATCATGTGTTTGTTTTTTTGTTTTTTTTTTTGTTTGGAATGCTATTCTACACAACATGATATGTCTGTAGGTTTGGTATTAGGATTGCATTCCGAAGTAGAAACCATGCCAAAGCAGAGAGTGGGACTTGGCTGTCCGCTGAATCACTGGCTTCTCTTGAACAATCAAACCCATGTAAAACAGATGTTAAATGATGATGATGATGTCTACTCCAACCCTTTGTCTTTATATGCAATACCTTTGCAAACAGATAATGAGAGATGATCAACTGAACTGGTTTCCATCCTATGCTGGGATATTACTAGTCACAAATTACTTTCATTACCATCATCAGCATATTGCTTATAAACCCACTCTTACTAAAGGCTTATGCTAATCAAACAGACCAATTTACTTATTATAATGCATTCTTGATAGTTCGTTTGACTAATGAATTGGAGTATTTTCATGTTGTTTTGACAAGTGAGTGTTCATTAAAACACAGGGACTGAGTTTGCTGAACAACCCTCACGATGAGTATTGTTGTTGTGGGTATATTTTCTGCCAATCCAGTCCCACCCTCATGTCCTTCCAACTTGTAGTGTTTGGTGCAACAAGTACCCTCGGTCCAGCAGTTATCAGAGTGCAGGCTTTGTATTCCTGGATAAGCAACACTGAGTTTATGGGGTTGTCTGTGAGTAACCTTCTTCTGGATGCAGTTCTGTAATATGTTTATCAGCCTATAGCTGGGATCCTGCCAGGAGCTGCTACTCTAGGTCAGAGCAGATATGGGAACAATAGTAGTGAAGAGTTCAGTTCCGTACTCTTCGAAACTTTCAAACAGGGATCCACTATTGGATTTAGGCTAAACCCATACTCAAGAATTTAAAATAATTATGTGTTAACAGTATTTCATTTTAATGTTCTTCTAATCTACAGAATATAACCATAGGTTTTAACTAAGAGGGTAAGATGTAAATACCTTGTTTTAATGCACAGGATCAGAAAAAAAAAACAGGGATCAATCAGCTTCACTAGTTTCAATATCATATTGATGCTGGCATAGCTGTAGAGTTTAGAAGTTTGCTTGCCAGCTATGTGGTTCAGTCCTATTTTGTGGTACCTTTAGCAAGGAGTCTCTACTATAGGCCCAGATTGACCAAAGCCTTGTGAGTGAATTTCATCGATGGAAACTGAAAGGAGCCTATCATATATACATACATATATATATATATATATGTACAAATACAAAATATGCAGATTTACTTCACAAGTGATCTAAACAATTAGGTATGCTAGGTGAGTGTTGTAACGGATTACTAGGGCTCCAAGGTTATAGCTAAGCGCTATACATATATATATATAAATATATATATATATATATATATATATATATATATATATATATATATATATGTGTATGTATTTATGTATATTTGTCTTGCCATGACATCAAGAGTTTGTTATAAATAAACATGCGTAAACAAAGTCCTTCATTTTCTTCTGTGGAAACATGTCTAGCCTTGAAGAAATGCTGTTTTGCTTGGAACTTTTCAACCCAAAGGACATCCAGCCATAGAAAACCTGCCTCAACAAACACTGTCTGACTCATTCTTGCATAAGTCATGGAATAAACATTAAGACAACAGCAACAATAATAATATTACATCGTACGATTGTTTCACTTTAGTATTTCTTTCAGTAAAAGTTAGTCCATTAAGTTAAAAGTATTTTTGTTATATTTTTAGTCATTTCTCGTTTGATTTGCCATGTTACCTTCAGTAAGTCAGTGCTGCCAAATGAAGTGTTTTGTTTCCTTAAATTCTTAAAGCAGGATCTTTCCATGCTGTATCTCTATCAGACATGATTTGTGACCAATAGCTTTGTTCCTTCAGTTACATCAGCTTGGTTTATAGCATCTTGATAATAATATCAGTATTGTTATATCATGCATTTGTAGCCTCTATACAACTGACTGTCACTGAAAATATAATTCATTATGTAGATAATTAAATATATTTATAACTGGACTAATAAATGAAATGTAGCATTCTTGATCTCTTTTGCTGATGAGGTTCAGTCTTTTCCCCAAATTTATTGTGGTGTGTCCAGAGGCAGTTTGACATATTATAATTATCCATAGGGCAGAACTTTCAAATGTAAAGTCACAGCTTTGGTATTTAAACTATGTCAATGTGGTGGAGTAAATATAAAAATGCTACTTTTCTTCTCTAATTGTTAAAAAAATATTCATTTTAATCATTGCTTTAATTAACCTTTAATCATTTCACAAATTACAATTCTTTTGCTTCCCAGCAATGAAATTTGGGGTTCATTCCCACTGCACAGCACCTTGGGCAAATGTCCCCTACTAAAGCATCAAGCCAACCAACACTGTGTGAGTGGCATTTGGTCACTCTCATGTAAAGACTGTTGCTACTAATGTGTAAATAATCCACTGAATGATCACTCTTCACCTTACTCTACATGTGTCGCAGCCAATGAAATGGACTGATTTCTCTGCATACACAGTGCGTAGTGAAGAAGTTATGATATTGCTGTGGGCTCGTCCTAGGCAAAAAGTTAAACATTGTTTTTGCCGATGACACTCTCCAGACCCCAAGTAAGGCATGTGTAAAGTTTGAATGAAATTGGTTGTGTAGTTCTCAAGTTTTAGGGAAACACAGACAGGCAGACAGACACACATTCTCAGTATTATATATATATATATATATATATATATATATATATATATATATTATATATGTAAAATAATATGTCACAATAGTGTCACATATTATTTTACAAATAAATTTCCTCTATTTACATAATATTGAGGTCTCTTTCTTTTGTTATCTTGCCGTTTTTACCAATATATATATATATATATATATATCATCATCATCATCATCATTTAACGTCCGCTTTCGATGCTAGCATGGGTTGGACGGTTCAACTGGGGTCTGGGGAGCCCGAAAGCTGCACCAGTCCAGTCAGATCTGGCAGTGTTTCTACAGCTGGATGCCCTTCCTAACGCCAACCACTCCGAGAGTGTAGTGGGTGATTTTATGTACCACCGACACAGGTGCCAGACGAGGCTGGCAAACGGCCACGCTCGGATGGTGTTTTTTATGTGCCACCGACACAGGTGCCACGCTCGGATGGTGTTTTTATGTGCCACCGACACAGGTATATATAAATAGATGTATGTATGTATAAAACAGGTCTCTGAGTTTTTGGCCATGAAATCAAGTCACAAAGCTTTTGTTAACCTGGGGCTATAGTAGAACACAATACCCAAGGTGTAACAGTGTTTTTGAATCCAGCACCACATGGTTAGTAAGCAAGCTTCTTAACCACACTGCCACATTTGTGCCTATTATATATATGTGTTTGTATACAACAGGAGTTTTTTCCAGTTTCTGTCTTCCAAACCCAATCACAAGGGTTGGCCATAGTTGGAGAAACTTGTCCAAGGTGTCCTACACTAGGACCAAATCTGAAAGTATATCGGTGTGAAACGAACTTGTTAACCACACCGTCATGCTTGCACTTTTCTTGGAAATAATTTTTCGATGTTTGGTCATCGACTTTGAACTCTGCTGTTTGCCAAGAAGTTAATGTTTCATCCTTCACCAAGTTGAATCTGTTTCTGGGTTGTTGAAGTAAAACAGTTTTGTTATGAAGATGTTTATAGCCGAAGCCTTTTTAAACATTAATTTTGCCTGCAGATAAAATGCTTCTGTGATCACATTGCCAGCAGACCATGAACATCAATCTCTTGTGATGCAATTTCATACAAGTTTTCTTATTGTGTGTTTAACAGTTGAGTAGTTATCATAATAGACTTGATATTTGCCTTTCAGCTATCTGTAGATGTGTGTCCTAATGAGCCACATCATTTTGCTCTGCTTTCTTAAAAGATATCACCCATATTGTCGATCGTTTCCTTTTATCTGTTTCTATAGTTTCTGTTCCATTTAAGGTGGGAAGTTCTATTATCGACTTGTGTTACTTTTATTTAGTTTAACAGCCAAGATACTGTTGTATAGCAACAAGCAAAGAACTTCCATGCAAAGGTTTGCAGCCAACTGGACATTACATTTGCTCTCAGTTCCATGTAAAGAAGCAGGCATTTCAGTTTTGACTTTACTGTAACAGGTTTTAGCCAGAGGTTGGTGTCAGGCTGGAGCAGTATCTTTAGAGTAATTGAGTTTTATTTCACACTCACTTCCCAGCTTTCTCTCTGGAACTGCTTCTTAGGAAGTGGCAAGCTGGAGAGAGCTGCTCTTCATTGTATTTCCTGCCAAGTAAAACTGAGTCCAAAAATTTGTCCAAATATTCTTTGAAAACATCTTCGTCTACACCTCACAGATCTCTCAGGCTGTTTAACAGAATATTGAAAACTTGTTGGGCCTTAAAACTGGTCCTTGCTCTAAGTGGAGGTGATGGCATCTTTGGTATTATGCTGTGGCATCCAGTTCAGTGATTGGTGTAGCTTTCAATCCCAAAATTGGCTGCTAGACCTTCCAGGATCTTCCATATGTGTATCACTGTATATTTTTCACACCTTCTCTCTAGGGAGTAGAGCTTCAGTTCCTTTAGCCTCTCCTCATTTGTTGTACAAGTCAATCTGTTTTGTATTATGTTGTTGGATTGCCATGTGCTCTGCCATCAGTTTGACACTCTGAGGTGACCACAGTTGGAAGCAATAATCCAGATGACCGAGAATGAAAGTTCTCCATAAGAGTAGCATGATATCCGTTTTCCTGGCGGCTCTAAATGATCTTAGAATCCATCCAGCTGCTTGCCTGCACAATGCTACCATCTTGCTAATGTTCATATGGAATGTTGCATTATTACTCATGTGGAATCCCCAGTTCACTGACTCTGGGATTGTAAGAATTGCTGATCCTGTTTATTCCACTATTGTGGGCCAATAATGAAGTGCTTAGAATTTTTTCAGCATTGAAATGTATGCTATTTCCATCAGCCCTTTCGTACATTCATTTGTAGATCATATCATGTCATCAGGTTCCTTGATTTCTTGCAATACTTTTGTATCATCATCACAGCTGGTGAGACTGGCTGAATGTAAGGCTGAGAGAGTGTCTGAGAGAACCACCACAAACACTAGTAGTCTCAGTACAGTTCCCTGAGGGACTCCACAGAGATAAAATATCTCTCCAGAGAGAGCACCATTGGCTGCATCTGTTTGACATCTTTTGAAAAGTCTTGCAGCCATTTCCTTAGTTTATCAACAATACCAAGACCATGCAACAGTTAGTTGAAGCGTTTGGTAAAGTGGAGACATACCACATTCGTATGTTGCTTTTAGTACCCAGTCAAACTGCTGTAGTAGTGGTTTGCAGTATCTCCTCCCTGGATGTTTGTGAGCAAGCTATTTTCTTTTAAGAACATGACCCTTCTCACGATGTGTTCCCTGACTTTGTTACTATGTGAAGTCAGAGAGAGATAGGCCTATGAAAATTACAATTCTATCTCTTTATCAAAATGTATTACATATTTTTACATACTGAAGCACCAGTCATGTACTGGGGTCGATGTAATAGGCTATTCCCTCTTAACTATGTTCTTCTTTTAAATGTGCCTTGCCTATAAGCATTGGAGATCATGTATCTTCGCCCCTTCTTGTCCCACAAGCAATTTAGCAAATTATTGGATTGATCTTTATGTAGCCAACAAATTACATACAAACCAAGTATTTTTCTCTCTGTTTCTTTTTCAGCTTCTTGTTCCTTTTCATTTTGCCATTGTTACTAAATGTTCAAAGGTTTGTCTTCTCATTAGATGTCCACTGAACTTAATCTGTTGTCTTCTTAGGGTGTCAAGAAGCTTTCTGGAAACTTCTGCTTGTCTTAGGACTTTGATATTTGCCACTCTATTTCAAGAGAATATCTTCATTATTCATCTAAGGGAACTCATCTTTGCACCATTGAAAAGCTTTTGTATTCATTTCCCGATGTTTGATGTTACACATCAAGATGGATTCTATTTATGTCCAAAGGATATTTTCTTTCACTTTTGGAAATCAGTATTAAAACCAGCACTGACTTTTACTGTTGTTTTCCGGCATTGATGCAAGGCCTCCAATTATGAAGACAGACTTGACCAATATTTTATAAACACCAGATATATAAAAGGTGAAGTTTATTGGTCAGATTTGAACACAGAATGTAAAGATCTGTAACTAAATAGTGTGAGGTATTCTGTCTGACAGCAATAATTTTGCTAATTTACTTAAACATGAGGTAAAACTAATTCTTAATAAGTATAACAAACTGTGATTCCTCAAAGAAATTGTGTATCTGCTTATACTTCTCAACTGCTTCTAAAATACTTCTGTCCATACCAAATGCTAGAAAGAAATTGCTTGATTACCATTTACATAGAAGAAATCATTATCAGTGTAAGAAATCATTTATTATGACTGACATGAGCAAAGCATATTCACTGGAATTTAGTTTGGTACAGCCTCAAAGACAAATAACAGAGATAAGGAGAAAAAACAAAATTGAAATGGAAGGAATGATTTCAAATATAATGCAAATGTAGTTCTTGATTTTGGTGACCTTTTGATTGTTCTGATAATAGAATGTATAAAATAGTAGAAGCATCAGCATCTTAGGAATACGGTTGGCAAGAAAGCACCATTATTGCCAGTGAAGCATAAGGATTGGTTGGCTATTCAGATCTTCATACAAAGGTTGTCGTTTTTTTTAAATTTTATTTTTGAATATATTATATTTCCTTATTTTTACATACATATCTAGTAGATGAAGCACAGTGCCAATGTATTGGTGTGGAAGAAGAAGAAAGATATTTTCCGACAGACTTGAGTCCTTTCCCCAAATATTCGCCACAAACTGGACTGTTTAAAGGCCTCTACAGATCAAGTTGTGGTGTTAAATCAGATAATGGATTAAGTCTACAACCCAAGAACAGAAATAGTTCTTCCAACAATCTTCCATAGAGTTTCCATTTTCTAAATTTCCCTTACTAGGTTTTGATTGATCTGATGCCATGATAGAAGACATTTGCCCAATGTGACATAGAATGGGTTTGAATCTAATACTAAACAGTTGCAAAGCAAAACTCTTAATCATGTGGCTGTGCTTGTACCCAAATTGTTAAATACAGGAATTTTGACATTACAGAATCATTACATTCCTGAAAATCTTACCATTTTATGGCATTCCATAATAAAAAATTAATTTCTCATTGATTTCCATTTTACATAGAACTGAAGGAAGATAGAAATCAACGGCAGAATTTAAGAATTCTATGTTATGAGATTTTCAGGAATACAATGCTTCCATAACACAATGGGTACTTGTAAAGTGAAACTAGGTTTTGTGTTCTGTGGAGAAAACTTTGCATGAAGTTCTGTGATTTATCAGGAACATATTTTTAAAATAACTTGCAAAGTCTTTCTAGTAATTTTTGGAATAGATTGTCATATAAATTCCAAAAGTAACATATCAGTGATATAGATTATTGGTCTGGTGCAAACCATATTTGCTAACCCTGTATACTTGTAACAAAATTAAGCAGTTAGCATTGGTTCGTGGTTGATGTGAACAGGGTGTACAGGGTGTAATAAAAGTTGTGTGGATTATTGGGAAATATTGCACGTTTTACACAATGAAGATTTTGTTGTTGTGTTTGCTGTGAACCAAATTATTTTTATGTTTAATTTCAAAATCTGAATTGAGGAGGACTTGTTCCCCTTTGTATTTGTGTGTTTGTATTTTGTGTTCAATTCAATTTCAATATTTGAGATTAATTCCTTTTAACTCTGAAATTTATGCCACTTTTCCTTGAGTAGTGGCAGCAGCAGCAACTCGTAATACTAATCAAACTTGTGCAAAAACCATTGCTAATAAAATCCACAAAGTAACTTGGATTCATTCAAGAAATTTCTTTCAGTTCTAAGAACTCTTGAAAATAAATGTTTGTCATCATCTAAACAGAAGCACGGACAATATCCAGCGTTCAATTGATTATCTTCATTGATTCTGAAAATTTTAATGAAAGCTAAAATTGTACGCTCCCTCCTCCATGATTTTGGGGGTTGCCCCCTATCCATGTTACTCTACCCTACACAATTGTATTTTGTTCCGTCTACTTTTGTTTTTATTTCATTATGTTATTGGATATTTCTCTCATCCTGAGTTTGTCTTTTGCATCAACAGATTTCATTATGTCCAACTCGTGACATTTCATTTCTCTTATGGAATCCTTCATTCACAATAAACCCTTTATGTTTCTTTTTGATTAATAATATTTAGTTTTGTTAAGGTGTTTTTATTTCTCCCTCATCTAATTCCTTTCTTTCAAATGATCTCCTTTCACCATATTGTCTACAATGGAACAAATTCCATTTCTAGTATTGTGTTCGATGCCAGAGAATGTTTGAATTCATTTCCATACAACTGAAATGTTAATATATATCTAAAACACATATTCTGTTGATCACTCAAAAATATTCGACCTTATATTTCATTAGAACTGGCTATGCATTCCACATGCATATATATATCATCATCATCATTGTCATTTCACAGCCACTTTTCCATACTAGAATGAGTCAGATGAAATTTATTGGGGTGAATTTCCTCTGGCCAGATGCCTTTCCTGTTGCCAACCCTCACCACTTTCCAAGCAAAGTAATATTTCCTCATGATCGGATATGTTTTCTCGGAAGATTGGAAATGAAGGAAACCACTTGCTGTCACTCATCCACAACCATCATGTGATGCAAAGGCAAGGAGACAGTAACACACACACACACACACACACACACATGTACATATATATATATAAGTGTATCTGTGTTTGACAAGCTTTGTCCAGTTTCTGTTTACCAAATGCCCTCAGAAGGCATTGGTCAATCCTGGGGCTGTAGTAGAAGATGCTTGCCCAAGGTACCTCTCAGTGGAAGTGAGCCTGAAACCATGTGGTTTCAAAATGACCTTTTTAACCACCCAGCCATTCTTACCCCTTTAGTTACAATTGTACCAACAGTGTTCAAGTGAACACATTTTACTAAAAAATCATTCAACCATTCCACCCATGGTAATCGCTGACGTTAAGGTGGTGAGCTGGCAGAAACATTAGCACGCCAGGCGAAATGCTTAGTGGTATTTCATCTGCCGCTACATTCTAAGTTCAAATTCCACCGAGGTCAACTTTGCCTTTCATCCTTTTGGGGTCGATTAAATAAGTACCAGTTACGCACTGGGGTCGATGTATTCGACTTAATCTGTTTGTCTGTCCTTGTTTGTCCCCTCTGTGTTTAGCCCCTTGTGGGTAGTAAAGAAATAGGTAATCGCTGACGTTAAATGGTTCTGAACAACCAAGTAGTTGGTTCCCGTTGCTAGTATTTCTCTTGTAGTTGTTCCACTGTTTAAAAGTGTAATGTGTAATAGAATTCAGAGTCAAGCTAAGCAGCCTGAACGGAAAGTATCAATGTGGCTTGTTGTAAAGACATCTAAAACATTTCTTGTGAAACAGCTGAATCAGTTGGATAAGAATTTTACTTGATGTCTGTTATATTGAACTAACACCTCCTTTTGTAATTAATTGATCTTTAAGTCAAAACAAACATGAAATGAAAACAACTTCAATGAAAATTTTGTCAGATATACAAACAGAATTTGCCACTTTCAAACTACAGTATAAATAAATTTTCCTTCTTGACAATACTGTCTTTCTCTTGTTGTTTCATTTGATTAATGAAGTGAAATTTAATTGAGATTCACTACTTTGAATTCTGTGTTAATAGATAAGTGACCTTAAAATGCTTTCATTGTTGTAAAACTGCACCAAACATTTAACATGGTCTGTTTCCGTATTAACTTCATTAAACTGTAATTAACTACAATGGGTGTATTTTACAGTTATAAATTCAGGAAATAGAATGGTCTTTATTACAATTACCCTTGTTTGGATTTTATTTTATTTTATGGAAAACGTATTATTTAATTATTTGTTGCATGCTGTGCTGCTCTATTTAGTATTTTTGATTGAGTTAGTTAGAATGTTATCGTATTGATTATGTGGCCACAAGCTCAAAGCTGTTGTATCATTACAGCCACAGTAGGTACATAGACATGGCTGAATGGTTAAGAAGTTTGCATTACAACCACAAGATCTCAGGTCCTGTTCCATTGCATGGCATCTTGGGTTAAATGCATCTACCATAGTCTCAAATTCATCTAAGCTATGTGATTAAATTTGGGTAGATGGAAGTCATTCAGAAGTACATCCTATGTACTCTGCCTCTAATTCAAAAGTCTGGCCTTGACACTCCACATTATGCTGATTCTACCCAAGAATTATATTGAGGGTACAAATCTGAGAATTACTCAACCAGTTCTCTTATTAAATGAGTTCTCCATTTGATCAGAGAACTAATATGCTTACACACTGAAATATGTGTGAGCGAAGCCTTGTGAGTGAATTTGTTTATAGGAGGAAAAATGTACAGAATCCCATTGGGTGGGCTGTACCCTGTTACACCTACATCATATTGATTCTGTCTTAGAATAACAAAAAGGGTGCATATATCTGTGGAATTCTCAGCCACTGCAGAATATTAATTCAGAAAGTAGGTTGACCATTTCATCAAACAACTGAATGTTATTTTTTTTTATCTTTCACTTGTTTCTTTATATTTGATACTTTTAGTCGTTTTGCTACAGTGCTAAGCTATGGGGACACAAACAAACCAACACCAGTTGTTAAGCAATGAGGGCATGCTCACACACACGGAGTAATACAGAGTTGAGCAGATAGATCTTGGCAAATTAGCGTAGTTGCCCCTCTGCATATCTTTTCACTAAATTGACACTCCACATTATGCTGATTACTCAGTAAAACGCATTCCATGTAATTCAGCTGGTCAGTTCCGCAATTTGGACTGAGTTAAACAGTTGTTCACTTGCCCCTGGACCCCTGGTATCCTGCAGATGCTATTGAGCAGTGAATCATTTAGTAAACCAAAATGAAGGGATAGTTTTCAAAGATTTTTTTGCATTTTTCTATAGCAAGGTTCATTCCAGATGTGAGTTCACTGAGTAACTTTACAGATAATATGTAAATTTGAAACCATTCCATTTCTTGAGGTGATATTCTGCCAAATATTTTACTGAAAATACACTGAGCCTTTGGGGGAAGAGAATCTTACATTGGAATTTACTAATGAAAGAAATTTTGAAGGACAATTAATCACTCTCAGGGCAGAGTATCTGCAATGTATTCTGTTCAATGCTCTTTGCCTCATTATATTTGGTTCCTTTCAAATCTAGATCACATAACCATTTACATACCTTTAGGAGAGAAGATAAAGCCAAATCAGCACCATTGGAGACAAAAATCTGGGAAATAAAAACTTGGTATTCATTGCACAATTTCTTCATCTATCTTAAGGAAAGCTCTACCAGACTTGGGTGGTGGCATCAGTTCTGTGTGTTGCCTGGAAAGTCTCAATATAAAATTTTGCGATGCAAGAAGAATCTTATTAATAAATTTGAGAAATTATATATAAGATGTCCTCACAAGATACGAGAAACTTTCTAATACTATCTACCAATATAATGATTTTAGTTGGATTGTTATCTTTAAGAGTTGTTGTTGTCATAATTTAACTGGAAAAATTATTCTCAGTATCATAATAGCAGTATCTATATTATTCTCAATATGTGATATTTCTGCTATTTAATCATCATCATCATTTAACGTCCACTTGCCATGCTAGCATGGGTTGGACGATTTGACTGGGGACTGGTGAACCAGATAGCTGCACCAGACTCCAATCTTGATCTGGCAGAGTTTCTACAGCTGGATGCCCTTCCTAATTGCAACCACTCCAAGAGTGTAGTAGGTGCTTTTATGTGCCACTGGCACGAGGGCCAATTAGGTGGTACTGGCAATGGACACACTCAAGTGATGTTTTTGACATACCACCTGCACAGGAGCCAGTCCAGCAGCACTGGTAATGACCTCGCTCGAATATTTTTCACGTGCCACCGGCAGAAGTGCCAGTAAGGCAACGCTGGTAACGATCACATTTGAATGATGTTTTTTTACGTACCACTTGCACGGAAGCCACTCAGCTGCTCTGGCGGCAATCATGCTCGGATGGGGCTCTTAGCGCTCCCCTGGTACGGGTGACAGTCATTGAATTTGCGAATTTGATTTGATTTTGATTTAGTACAATACAGTTATTGAGGGTAGTAATAATAATAATAATAATAAGATTAAACAATGACAATTGTAATATTCTGCAATATTAATTAATAATTAACAATAAATATACTAATTAAAATAATTATAATAATAATAATAATAATAATGATAATAATGATAATAGCAAAAATAATAACTAGCAGTACCCTTGGAAATTCCATGGTAATTATGAAATCTTTTAGATGATTATATCAAAAGGTTTGTAGACTTGTTTTCTGGCATGCCAACAGATGGCAGCACATAGTTGCATACACAGTGAGAGCTAACAGTGACCTTCATGAAGCAGTGGGCTGAGTAACACCATTTACTTCGCAAGCTGTGGTGTTTGTGTTTTTGTGATGACTTGTGATGCTGTAGTCCACAATTTTGTCATGGACAGAAAGTTGGAACAAAAAGCCAACGTTAAACCTGGTAAGTCTTGTGATGTTTTGAAGTGTTTGAGGAAGGACATTCAGTGGAAATGACTGAATCTGTGAAATGTGGAGCATTGGATTCTTCATGACAGTGATGCACCCTGTTACCAAAGTCTCCTCACTTGTGAGTTTCTTGTCAAAAACAAAATGCTATCACTTCCACACCTGCCATATTCACCCATATTTAGGGCTTGTGGACTTCCATCTCTTTCCCGAAGGGGAAAAAGCAGCTTGAAGATTGCCATTTTAACACCATTGTCAGGATCCAGAGTGAATTGCAGAAAGTCCTCGACTCACTTCTGGAAAACGACTTCCAGGCTTGATTCCAAAAGTGACCAGTCTATTGCTGTGCAAGGTGACTATTTTGAAGGTGATATTGTTAAAACATTGGTAAATAAGTTATTTTTATTAAATACTAGCATTATGACCCGGCGTTGCCAGGTCATAGTGCTAGTGCATGTATATATGTGTATAAAGTTCAGAGAGCTCTTACCTCTGCTGGTGACAAAAGGCCTCTCGCACAGAGTGAAAGGCAGACTGTATGATGCGTGTGTACAAACAGCCATGCTACATGGCAGTGAAACATGGGCCGTGACTGCTGAGGATATGCGTAAGCTCGCAAGAAATGAAGCCAGTATGCTCCGATGGATGTGTAATGCCGGTACTCACACTCGGCAGAGTGTAAGTACCTTGAGAGAAAAGCTGGACCTAAGAAGCATCAGTTGTGGTGTGCAAGAGAGACGTTTGCGCTGGTATGGTCATGTGGCGAGAATGGATGAAGATAGTTGTGTGAAAAAGTGCCACACCCTAGCGGTTGAGGGAACCTGTGGAAGAGGCAGACCCAGGAAAACCTGGGACGAGGTGGTGAAGCACGACCTTCGAACTTTAGGTCTCACTGAGGAAATGACTAGAGACCGAGACCTCTGGAAGTGTGCTGTGCGCGAGAAGACCCGGCAGGACAAGTGAGTCCATAACCCGTGGCCTTCTACATGGGATGGAGCCAGCCTACGTATGCATACCTTCCCTTCTTGGGACACAAAACTCCACTTGTGAAGACGTGTTGAGGCAAGTGAGGATCAGAATCGAAATCGATCAATGGAAATTGCGGATGTGTTACCAGTGCCGGTGGCATGTCGAAACTCTACTTGTGAAGACCCGTTGAGGCAAGTGAGGATCAGAATCGAAATCGATCAATGGAAATTGCAGATGTGTTACCAGTGACGGTGGCATGTAAGAGAACTTTCCGTTTCGCGACCGTTGCCAGCACCGCCCCGTTTCGTGTCCGTTGCCAGCCTCGCCTGGCCCTCGTGCCGGTGGCACATAAAAAGCACCATCCGTTCGTGGCCGTTTGCCAGCTCTGTCTGGCACCAGTGCGGGTGGCACGTAAAAAGCACCCACTACACTCACGGAGTGGTTGGCGTTAGGAAGGGCATCCAGCCGTAGAAACACTGCCAGATTTGACTGGGCCTGATGAAGCCTTCTGGCTTCACAGACCCCAGTAGAACCGTCCAACCCGTGCTAGCATGGAAAACGGACGCTAAACGATGATGATGATGATGATGATGATGATGTACATCTATATATATACATCTACACATAAAATACAAAATACAACGTTATATCTTGATATCGCTAGTGATAACAATACTCAAAATATATAACAGACTGGAATTGTAGACCCGTCTCTTGCAATTTCGATCAATTGTATCTTGTCCTCCCTCTTGTATAGAAGTGTGGCTACAATCCAGCCTACCTCTACTTCTGGGGGGACATTTTAAATTTTTATCCGGGACGTCCTATGTCCCAGATATAAATGTAAAAATAAAATATTTCCACTTTGCAAGGTTCAAGTCGAGTACTCCCTTGCACGCTGCGTTGACTCAAACCTTGCTTCTATTGTGGCGAATTTACTGCCTCTGGTTAGATACTTGATATCTTTCATAGTCGCACCAAGACACTTTTCGATGATGCTTTCCTTCAGTTGTTCAAATCTTTTTTTCTCTACATTGTATATTTTATAGACAATAGTCTTTTCTTTAATTTAATGGACTATTCCTTGTCTGCGCATTAATTTTATTTTTAATTTATTCCCATTCATGTGAAACCACTTATTCAAGTTCAAGTCATTGATGCAATTTTATACCAATTGCTATTTTTACTTTTGTTATGTTACAATTATATTATACTTTAGTTTGATTTTAATTATTACTTACTACATATAATTCAATTGTCATTATTATCTCTAATTTTTATTGTTAAAGTGAAAGTATCTGACATAAAATAGAGAAATGTTTTTGTTTCACTTTTAACATGTAATACTGAAATAGGCAAGAAGTTGAACATTTTTTTTGCCCATGAAACTACATGGACCCTAAGTAAGGCATGTGTAAAATTTGAATGAAATTGGTTGTGTAGTTCTCAAGTTTTAGGGAAACACACGGACAGACAGACAGACAGACAGACAGACAGACAGACACACATTCTCAGTTTTATATATATAGAGATAACTAATCCAGGAATCTTTTGATACCATTTTGTAGAGCCCTACCAATTAGTGTTCCTTTATAAATTGCCTATTCTGCCTTATTTTCATTTAGAGACACCTTTCAGTCCTTTATAACTCTCCCATTCTCTCAGCCGTTCAGACGGTTCTTCATTTATAAATCTAAGAGCTTCACAATGATTACAGAGAATATTCATGGCACCAAAGTTGCAATTTTCAACCATATTCATGGCACCAATGTTGCAATTTTCCCTCATCGGTTATAAATACCCACCTTTTGATGCATATTTCCCCATTTTACACACTCCGATACCCCTGTACTTGTCCTAGTAATTCATCTCTCCGCTTCCCTTTACACCATTGCCCATACAGTCTCATTCTTTCTCTTGTTAGCTTACATCATCTGTCATCCATATTTCATAAAGAAACATCCATCTTCAAGCGAGCAGATGATATATAATTGCACTTATGCACATGCATTAAGTGACAGGTGATGTAAAACATTTAGTTCAATTAAGAAGAAGAAAAAAAGCCACATTTTTCACTATCCACTCCCTACTGCCACCTTCACCATGACCACCACCACCAACACCACAGTTTTCAATAACAAAGCTCAGTCTAAGTTGTTTGCCAAGTTTATACCATTTCATTTCAGTTCAGTTGTTTGTTTATATCTACTTTTCTTGTTAATACAAAGTTCAAATAACCAATTTTAAAAAAAATAACACCCACAGCAATTTTGCAAAGTTATTTCACATTCATTTAAAAATCTATCTTTCAAATAAGTTTATTATGATATCTAATGTAAACAAACCTTTCTTCTGTCCAGCCATCAATGCAGTTGTCATTGTGGATAGAGAGAGAAACAGATCAAAAGTTAAAAGAGATTTTTTTAAAAATGAGTATTAAAATGTTATTTTCTTGTCAGTCACAATAAAATATGTTGTTTTGAAATCTCCCTCTTTTGTATACTTTCTATTTCTCTCTCTTTTTCTCTCTATCACCAACTTCAACAAACTTTTTAACCATATCATTCTCCGCTCTCTCTCTTCCATTAACCACACGACAGCTTAATGCATCCAATAGCCATAATGCCACTACTCTCTCCCTCTCTCTCTCTCTCTCTCTCTCTCTCTCCCTCTCTCTCTACCAAACATTCTATTTCTAACTTCTTCTTTATATCACTACCCTTGCACTTTTTATCTCCGTAATAACTGTTATGTTCCTCTTACCCCACGTTCTTAACCCTTCTCTCATCCTCTTTCTCTCTTGCTCTTCACCTTCCCCTTCAACTAATCACGTGACAACATAATGCATGTTGGCCTTAGCATATCAACATACAGAGATAGCCTTGATAGTTCTAATAATAAGTATAACATTGACTTCAGTTTGACCTGGCTTGTCTGTAAATTCTTAATTCTTACTCCTTATTCTTTGTTCATTATTTCAAGCCTTACTTTACCTCCAAACTATCAGTGTTTTACTGGATATAAATTCCTGCACATGGTACCTCCATGCATTGAACCATTGCACTTCAAAGATATTCAATAATTAAGCAGATTTTAATGATATATTTCCTTCCAATGCAGGATTATAGTATCACCTGACCATAAATATCATTGTAACTTAACCAAATATAACGAGCTAGTGAAATGGCAGTCATCAGAGCATCAGACAGAAAACTTTGCAGTATCTCTTTTCACTGTCAGTGTTTTGAGTTCAAATCCAGCTGAAATCAACTTTGTCTTTCATCCTTTCAGGGTTGATAAGAAAAAGGGCCAGTTGAAGGCATTGCATTTGTGGGACTCTAAGAACATCAAATGCCTTTTGGTAGTTGTATTGGCTCCACATTCTGAATTCAAACCCAGCCAGGGGGTAGATTTGACTCCTCCCCTGCCATAACACCGTCACTTGAGACTTTGGGTACTTTTGGCCAAGTATCAAGAATCTGGGTTAGGCTTCTGGTTTGAGAGTAGCTCCCCCCTCTCTCTAGCTCTCTCTCCCTTTCACCAGTGTTGCAGACCCTATAACAAGTCATGAGTGCTGCTTTTCTTCCTGAGTAAAAGTTTTTAAAAAAAATAGCTATGTTTTCATTATGGTAAGTCGGAAGCAGTAAGGTCTGTTAATATGCATTAACAAGATTGTATGTGTGTGTGTGTGTGTGTGTGTGTTGTTTCTGTAGAGAATTTAAAATTAGAAGAACAGAAGAATGTAAATAAGTCAGTGAAAGAGAACTTTAATGTAATGCTGATGTCTATGTGTATCATTAAATTCCCTCCTATTAACTCCTCTCATACACAGCTGCCATAGATTCCATTTTAACAGTTCCACCACTATTGCTCTATCATTGCACATTGCAGTGAAAATCGAGTGAGAAGAGCAGAGAGCATTGTTGTAACCTTTGTGTCACCGAGGTACTTGATACAATCTGCTTTTCTAACCTCTGACATAAATTTCAACCACATGGCATTCATTCAATGTTTCCTCCAACAGTGTCAAATTTCTTTGGATAGTTCATTTCAAAAATCGACTGACAAGACTCTTGACATTTTTATTTTATTTTTCTCCATCTATACACATGACACGTTCAATTGAAGATTTTAACTGTTTGTTACATTTCGGCCTCACAAGCACTGAAGTTTCATTTAATTACAAAACTTAAAGCCGGACTGTTTGGTAATCATAGATTACTTCCACCATTACCAAACATATTGGAAAAAGTCATAAACCATTCTCAATGACATTCCTCATATTTTTATAACCATTTTCTTCTTTGTTCTGTGCATGGTTATTATTGATTTCTTCTAAGACTAGACATAAGACCAATTTCTGTGAAAGAACAGCCATGGTTCCTTAGTACTTGACTCAAAGAAAGAAGGCATCACTTACCGAATAGATTGAATCACTAGGCTGCAATTTCAATGTTTGTGGCAATATTTGAAAGAATGATTCTTGGTTCAAATCTCAGTCATGGCTGAGGGGTTTACAAGTTCACTTCCCAACCTTGTGGTTTCAGGTTAAATCTCTCTTTTGAGCACTTTAGGCAAGAAACTTTTACAATAGACCTGAGCCTGCTAAAAACCCTAATCGATGGATTTGTTGTTGGGAGACGGAAACAGAAAGAAGTCTGCTAAGTGTGCATGCAGGGAGTGTGTGTGTGTGTGTGTGTATATATATATATATATATATATATGCGGATGGGATATGATTTTGTATGTGTGTGTGTGTTTGAGTGAGTTCATATTCCCTCATCTTTGTGTGTGTTTGTTCACTGGTTGGAAACACTGATGGTGTCATCTGCTTCCAGTCCACCTCAGAAGCATATCTCAGCCATTTGCCACATCAAAGAAAAAACTCGTTCATACAATATCAATTGTTTCCAGTTCTCCATGTAAACATGTCCAGGCTGCTTGTTGTGTGGAACTTTTGGAACCTTGCCTGGAAACAAGTCGGAGTTGGTGACAGGAAGAGCATCCAGCTGTGAAACATTCTTTTGCAATATAGTCTCACCTGTCCCTTGTAAAATGAGGACGAAGATGATGACAGCCAACAACAACAACAATAGCAGCACAGGATAGAGATTTTATCCATTGTCTTGTCATTATTGTTCTCCTCACACATCAAAAGCATATTTTATGCAATGTCCAGTTCAAAGGTGGAGACCTGTGGCATTCTGAAGAGTTTGGCACAGCCTTCCAGAAGAAAAACATTTTTTTAAGGAAAAATAATTCTGCAGGAATAAATATTTTTGTTAATTTACTTTTATTTGTAACTTACCTTTCCTGTCAATTGCATTATTTAGAAACCACTCTTTGTATATCTTTGCATTAGGAAGGGCATCCAGCCATAGAAACTCTGCCACATGAGATTGGGGCCTGGTGCAGCCATCTGGTTCACCAGTCCTCAGTCAAATCATCCAACCCATGCTAGCATGGAAAGCGGACGTTAAATGATGATGATGATGATGATGAACTCTTAGTATTCACGGTTGGAATTGTGGATTGTATTTACAATTGTTGTTAAACTGTGAAAATCTAAAGAAATTTTTGGAAAAACATTTTACAATTAATTGCATTGAGGAAAGCTTATTCCAAAAATCTACCTACTTTATATTTCATTAGAATTTTTTATAATCATATTTTATAAAAGAATGAATTTAAAATTGAAACTTTTATTTTTGTTTTAATGTGGGTTTATCAAATGTCAGTTGACTTCAATGTGGCCTTCCAACATGAAAAGTTTCTTCATCTCTGATCCAATTTGGTCCTCTGTTCTCATTCTTTTTATTGTTGTTTTCCTCCAAGTAGTCCCTAATTAGATAGGCTTATGATCACCGTGTATGCAAAACCAGACAAAACATATAAACATTAAGAAACACAAAACAAATCAAGTTTTTGAATAAAAAATACCGATGTATACGTATTCTGCATGAGATACCCGGATGGTCCCTTATCAATTTTGCGGTTAAATATACAGGGTGATTCAAAAGTCACCATACATAGGAACTATTTAACTTTTTCATAAGAAACAGTTTATAAGAACAGTTTTTTTTTTTAACAGGCTCTATTTATGGTTACCCTTGTTTTGAATACACATTGCAATACGTTTACCCAACCCATTGTGAACTCGTAATAGCACATCTGGTGATACCTGTGCAAAGGAGTTGGAGATGCGTTCCTTCAAATGATTTATGTCTTTTATCTTACCGCAATACACCATGCCTTTCAAATGGCCCCAAAGATAGAAATCAAGAGGGGTCAGATCAGGGGATCTAGGGGATCTTGTAAACTGTCTCTTATAAAAAAAATTCATTTTTCCTATGTATGGAGACTTTTGAATCACCCTGTACAATGAAGACATGATCAGGCTTTTTGTCAGAAACCTGTAACCAACAAATCTGTTGTTCATCATTCAAATTCAGAAAATAATAAATAAAACATAAGTATGGCCATTCACAGAGCTAATCTTTTTTTCCTGATAGCTTCAAAGGGCTTTGTATTTTATGCTTGAAACTATTATAACACTTTGCGATTCTATAGTGCTGCCACTGCTTCCAGCTGTAGTATAACTCATGTTAAACTGTTTAGAGATTGATAAATAAAGCTATTGATATCAGAGGTAAATTCCACTTTTCCCTTCAGCATCTTTGATAAGATATGAGTTACCAATCTTTCTGATAGTGGTCTGGCAACATGTAGACTAAGCTGGTCCATGAGAGAAAATATCAATTGCAATGAAATGCCGAATCCTTGTGCCAGAGCAACTAAATGTGAGAGAGATAAATTATTACATTTGGCATTAATAATGAAGTCTAAGTAGGCTGCAACTGGGTACAGAATCCTGTTGCTATGAAAATTGTTGTGTTGTAGGCACAGGCATAGCTGTGCTGTTAAGAATTTTGTTTTGTGGTCATGTGGTTCTAAACTGGATCCATCTACACATCGAGTATCCTTCCTTCCTTCCTTTCAAACCTTTCCTTTTCTCTGTGCCATCAGCTCAACAAAGGATGTCTGGTGATATTTTTGATATGTGCTTTGTGATTGCAATGGAATTTTCTTGCTGGAATCACAAAGATTGGTTCCCAGTGGTCTTTATTCAGGAATGCAAAAGTAGTTGCCTTTCATTGGTTATACATTCCTTGCTTTTCTTGATTTATTTTCACTTTGAGCTGCATTCTTTGTAAAATACATGTAACCTCCTGGCAGTTCTAATTAATCATTCGCCTGATTTTGTTTGCCTTGTAAAACCATTTCACTTCATTGAAAGAAATCAGTTGGAAATATATATTTCATGAGAGACCATCTTCTCAGCCAGATGCAATCAACATTACCGTTTCTACCCACCAAGCAGACAGAATGTAACAAGCTGGAGCTAATATCATTAAGCATTTTGTCCAGCAATCTTAAAGTTCCGACCATCCACTGGCCTCAGCTGGAATCTAATTTTATGAACTACCAGAAGGTTGAAAGGCAAGCTTGAATACAGCAGGATTTGAACTTTAAATATAGGGAACAAGAAGGAATACCACAGGGCATTCACTGTTCTAATGATCTTCCCAATTTGACACTTGATGCATATATATATATATATATATATATATATAATTTCAACAATTGAGGGTAAAATTAATTAATTATTAATCAATTTCACCAAGTATTCAGTATGTAAAGGGACCATTTAAGGCGAATTCAAAATATTACATTATATAAAAGGGCTAGTAAAATAAATTACTTTGCCACATACTGAACTCATTAGAAATAGCAGCTAAAAAAATTTTTTTTATGTTTTTACCCCCATACCTTTGTGAGTTGGTTTGAGCAAACACTATCTGAGAGAGATTTTCTTTAAGTATTAGAAATGGCTAAAAAATTTTTTTAGCTGCTATTTCTAATGAGTTCAGTATGTGGCAAAGTAATTTATTTTACTAGCCCAATTATATATATATATATATATATATATATATACACACACACACGTATACAAACCTAGCTTTTCTTCCCTTAAAGTGTAGATATAAATAAAAATGTTTGAAGTTGTAAACCACAGTTTTGCCCTTAGATTCCTAACATTTTGCATAGAAACCCATCTCTTCAAGGAGAAGGTCAGAGTCTCAGAGGCTATGTGATTTTATCTGATAGTTTCTATAAACTTATGCAAGTATTTCTGTTCATATATCGAATTAACTACACAACCGAAACAGCTCCTAAGAGTTTCATGCTTTCATGATACTTGAACAGGCATATTTATGAAATACGCCATGTATCTTAAAGTAATCTTTCAGGCTTTGTTTATGTTTTGTATATATGTGTATTTATGTATATACTGATACACTCACACATATTTGTCTGTGTCTCTATGTTTCTTTCTGTATGTGTACGTATATATATATATGCATATTTGTGTGTATACACCATCCTGTAGATAACTTCAGAATATAATGTTAACAAAATATTCTAACTCAGGTTGGTTTTAATTGGTTGACATTGATAAAGAAATTATGAAAGAATTCATTAATGTTATAATGCAATTATATTATTTTAATTGAAACAAGTCTGATGGCTTCAGTTTAGGGTGTGGTTGTATATATATTTATACATATACATACATCTATGTGTGTGTTTGTGTTTATCAGTATAAAATTGGTATTGTGGATCATCATGTCAAAACATTAGCTAACAATTTACTAAACAAAAAAATTAGTGTTCAGTGGCATCTCTATGAATGGATAGAACTCTTGAAGCCCCAGTCTGGCCACAATTCAATAACAAAAGCCAGTAAATTAAAACAAAACTCCCCTGTAAATATCCTCTGACTCAACTGGTTGTAATTGGTTGCCAGTCTGTATTGTGTTACTCACTGAGGGCACTTGCTAGATGTGTGACCCTTGTAGATCCATGTCAGGTTGTCCATAAGAAGAGCATCCCAATGAAGTTCTTCCTCAGAACTCCAGCAACGTCCTGCAAAATGCAGGCATTTAATCTGTCAGGGCATCAGGGATCACTCTGATGTTTTTAGTTCAAATCTTACCAAATATGACACTGACTCTTACATCTATCAACTTACTACTGTTGCTCTTAGTCAGGCCTGGTTGGGCAAATATATCTAAAAGCATTCCAACCATGGCTATCCCTTCTAGTTTTTCACACATACTGTATCTAACATAACATTGTTCAATGCATCCTTTCCTCTTCTTTTTATTAGTAGTAGTAGTAGAACTAATATCATTTGGATTGACAGAATCATTAGGATGTTAGTAAAACTCCCTTGCAGGATTAGTACTGGGCTTGATGGTATTGAGTGACCCCCTTCCCTCAGAATTGCTTCCCTTCTGTCAAAAGCAGAAACCCGTATTGTTGTATAATGTGAAGCTGATAAAAACTGGTAGAATTGTTTGCATGCCAGGCAAAATACTTGACAACATTTCATCCTTCATCATGTTCTGAGTTCAAACCCCACCAAAGTTGACTTTGCCTTTCATCTTTTCAGGGTTGATGAAATAAGGACCAACCAAGCACTGGAGCCAACATAATCAATTACCCCCGCCCAACTCAAAGTTCAGGCCTTGTGCCAATAGTAGAAAGGATGATTATTATTATAATTTCTCTTTATCTCAGAGGTTTTGTTGGAGTCTTGCATGTGCAGCGAGCTTGTTATCTACAGTCTACGGTACCATGCTATCCGTTCTTTTCAGCAGTCTAATACTTTCCTGATTATTCTGACCATTCTATGGAGGCAAATCTTTTCTAACAGTTCTACTAGGCACTCTATTCCAATTTCCGTCATATTCCTTCTGATGCCTTCTGATACTCTTCCTAAGGACCCAACAGTTATTGGCACCAACTTCACCTTCTTCATTTTCCATAACCAGGCTATTTCATACTTAAGAGGGTCATATCTATCTTTTCACCATCCTTCTTAACTATTTGTGGGTTAAAGAGGTATGCAACATTAACTATATAGCATATGTGGTGCACCTTGTCCACCACCACAAGGTCCAGTCTGCTCTATCACCTGATCTGTTTGGATTGGGGAAATCCCAGAGGATTTATTGTTATTTTCATGATTATTATTATTATTATTATTATTATTAAACAATGCTTTTGGGTAGCAGTTTTAAACTTCATAAAAGATTAACTTCTGAAGTTGTATTATTTTTCTTTGTTTTTTTTTCCCCTCTTATTCTAAAAATATTTCTTCGGCTTTGCTTCAAGTCATTCATTAATTGATTTGTAATCAGTGTTTCTTTTACTGCTTCCACTTTCTTTTATTTTTCTGCAAGAAATAAATACTATCAGGAATTGTGATAGCTTTTTTTATTTTATGATCTTTTACATGACTTTTCTGTTTTGTGGCTTTTTTGGGGGCGGGAGGGGGGGTGCTTTTATTGCATGTTTTTTGTCTTTTTTTTAATATTGATTTTTTTTTACATTGTTATATTTCTGCGAACTTCACTTTAGTTTGATGTTATATTGTTTTTATTTATTTATTTATTTGGAGTAAGACTTTTTTTCCACTTTGTTATAAAGATTTTTCTATGGCTGAATGACCAAAAACGAAGAAATTAGATTTGATCTACTTGTATAACACTCAACTATTATATTGCTGGAGCACTAACATAATTTGGAAGTCAAAACAAGTTTCTGTTGGTCTGTAATTAAATTCACAGCAATTTAGAACTTACATCTATCATTTGTTACCAAAATAACTAGACTTGCTTTACTGCTCTTTCACCAATAGGACATATGCTATTCCTCGACTCATTCCTTGTTTTGGGGTTACTTGAAGTACATTCCTAACCATACTTGTTCATCTTCTTATCCACTACAGCAACAGAATAGTGGAGATGAGAGTTGAGATTTTGCTAGGTCTGGTTTCTGTTATGGATATAATTGTTTGTTGCAGTGATAAGAAAAATCTGTTGAATTTTGCCATTTGTTCTATGACCGTTGCTCTTGCTGTTGTTCATTGTTAGATCATGATAAACTAGAAAGAGTTTGATATTCTGCACATTTCTGCAGTGGATTTAACAGCCTGAGTCACCTCCTATAAAACGAATATTTTTAGCTTACATTGAAGAAACAAAGCCACACCTGATAATAAGTACATCGACTGATTATTCTTATCATAGGGAAACGAAGCAATAAAAATAAAAATAATAATAATCATTCTTTTTTGCACATAGAATCTAATAGCAAAACTGTTTAACTTCCCGTCTTTATATTCTCCCCAACAAAAGAGATTCACTTATTGTTTAAATAGTTCTATTATTTCTTAGAACTTTTATTATTTTTCTTCTTGAAGAGCAGTTTTGTTGAATCATATTAGTTCTGGACTAAATGTGTGTGGATCTGTGCACGTGTGTGTGTGTGTGTGTGTGTGTGTGCGTGTGTGTGTGTGCTTTCAACTCTCTTCATTATTCTGGGGTTTTGTCTATCTTGTATCTTTGTTTTGAATTTCACCGCCCACATCACCACAACCACCTACCCCTCCTCCTCCTCTTCTTCTTCTTCTTCTCTTTCTTCCATTTCCTAATCCCATTACAGAGTGTGTTGAGTGTATTTTATTGTGGCACCCACACTGGAGAGACCGTTGTGTCCTTGGCAGGATAACACTGAAGGGACCACTTGGTCCTAAGCTCTCTCTGTCCCTTTGCAAAGCCACTTTACAAAATGTACTTGGCGCTATTTCTTGTAACTTTAGCACAAAGGGTTGCCTTGTACATTGCAAAGGTGTAGGGTACTCATAACTCTATACTCACTAGAATAATTACCAGTTATATAGTGGGGTCAGTTTAATCAACTAAAACACTTTCTACCAAGAAAAAAGCATTTATCAAATGCATTAGGAAAAAACAAAATAGTCATATGAAGAAATGCATCTTCCATCTCTCTCTCTCTCTCTCTCTCTCTATATATATATATATATATATATATATATATATATATATGTATTCTCAGTATAAGAATCAGCAACAGAAAATGGTGATATTGCAAATATGTGATTTGTAAATCTTTTTATTGATTTCATTATAATTCAATTTCTTGTAAAGAATTGTTTCTCTGGCATGATATCAGTTGATTAACATAAGTTATAATATTTCCTATTTTCATAAATGTTGTCAGCGAATTCATTGCCAGAAATTGTCATGTGTATCACTTTATGAAAACACAACTTTCAAGCTTTTCAAATATTTTGTTAGATTTTTGATTGTTTTTTGTCGATCTTCCTTCTTTTCTTTTTATCCCTGTTTCTGTCTTTGATTATCTTTTCTCTCTCCCTCCTTCCCCTCCCCCCCCCTCTCTCCCGTCATAGATATAGCATGTGATCCATCATTTGGATTTGATATCTGCCAGTTAAGATAATTTTATTTCTCTGTTTCAAACAAAGAAGATAACACACACACACACACGTGTATGTATGTATGTATGTATGTATGTATGTATGTATGCATGCATGTATGAATGTATCTATGCATGTCTGTATGTATATATATATATTAATGTATGTTTTTATGTTGAATTATAATGAAAAAGATTGAACTTTACGTTTTTTGCTGTGTAAATACGAATTACAGTTTTACAAGAAGAGGGAGAACTGGGTTTGAAGTTTCTCTCTATTAGCTTTTGTCAGACAATCCAACAAAGATGAGGTGGCCAAAACTTCAAAGTCACTAGCATCCCTCCTACACACATACATACATACAGGGTGTTCAAGTTAAATTTGACAGTTTGCGTAAAAGGAAAATAAAACACAGTGCTCCATCCAAAAATGAATGTATTTAAAGAAATAGAAAACAAATTTCAACTAGAATATGGCTGGGTGATTAAAATTTACTCAACATGGCTCTGGAACCTGGTACATACATTCTTAATTGCATTCTTGGGAAAATTAAAAAAAGAAGAAATACCTCCTTGTTCTGGCTCCCAGCTCAGCCTTTGTATAGCAAGCAGGGAGTGGTGGTTTCTTCCTTAACTGTGATCCCCGCTTAGTAACCCATTCCATTATAACTGGGGGAATCAGAAGTCTAGAAATTGTGGTTGGTGAGGTTGTAGAAATTCTCTGACAATCACTTCTGACTCTTTCCAGAAATACAGCAAGACCTGAATCCTGCTGTCATATATATGGTTTTCCAGCAGCAACCCTTTCCAGTCAGGGATTGACCAGTGTCCAGCAGTGTTCTGAATTGATTGTAAAACCTTATTCAAAGATTTGGGGCAGCATGATGTCACCCTTACCCAAATTCACACATTTTGGTGAGGAACTTGGTTTTCATGATATCTTGGACATCTCATGGATTGTAGGCAAGTCACCTGTAGTTCTGAGTATTGTGCAACTAGTCCTGGCAGAAGTTTTTTTTTTTTTTTTTGTCTGAGAAGCATCAGATCATCCCTTATTCAACAGGATGCCTCAGCTTGTTCAGGAACCTTGCCTTCATCAAGCAGTTGTCCCTTGAGGCTCTTGTATGAGTGGTAGCAAAGATTCTCAATCAGGGCCAACTTCATGTTGACAACCCCAGCCTCCATTACTTTTACCATCATTCTTACCAACACCTTGTCCTGCATTTGTTTGGTGGATTCTGGCAAATGCAGATGCAGGCAAAACACCCGCTGCATCACCCCTGCTGACCACAGCATTGCAGTTTCCATTGCAGCTGTCCATGTCACACTTTACAGTGTTTCATTGAACATTGAGCAGTTGATGACTTTAACCATCATAAGTAATGAATGAAGAATTGCATGGAGGGAAACTCTGTTTTGTCCTTTTTTGTTTTTAAATTTTTGGTTGCAGGAATTTCAATTAATATGTCACAGTCAGGTGTCTGCTGTTATTTTTTTAGTTTTAGCACCACTCATCTATGACCTGCAAGAATTAGTGACCAGGTCACCTTTGGATGATAGTTTACGATCTGTGATTGAGCAAATATAGCATAAGAAAGGTTCCAATTCTGACCATTCCATATATTTTTACAGACACAATATAACCATCACTGCATTTGATGAACATGAGGGAAGTGTACCTACTATATCTAGCTGGCCGTGTGACTGTATAAGAGGTAGAGTAAATAGCAGTGCTTGGCATCTCCTCATTTCAGTTGTGTGCAGAGATGTTGCATTACATATTCAGACAAATCATCCAACTCTATATTCTTCATTTAGTTGTCAAGAATAAGTAATTTCCTTTGCATTAAACCAGTGTTCTATCACAGAAAGATGTATTTCTCATCTACTTAATGCTGAGAAATCTGAGATAAGTCCTTATGAACCATTTACAGCTTAACAGACATTTATTGTTATTTTTAAATTCCATATTTCTAATTGTGGAAGCATTTATCTGAAAGCATTGCTTCTTTTATCATTTCAGATAATCCAGACTCATTTTAATACATCATTTCCCTTGCTATTTCTCTTTTGTAATTCTATGCACGCGCGCACACACACACACGCACACACGCACACACACACACACACACACAGACATATCAACAAATTGTTGTATTGTTGATTCTGTAAGCCCTTTTCTTGACTATTAAAGATAAAAATCCCTTTCATGGGTTTTCACCAAATCTATGGTGGATCAGTATATCAACCTTTGCTCATTTAATCCCATTCCTCAGAATGGTTCTCAACCCTAATGCTATTCAATCAATTGCCATTTATTCCTTAGCTTCATAACACTCTTAATGCTTCTAATCCTCCGTGTGACTCTACCTTAATTTCTCTTGAGTCCCCTTCTTTCTATTGCCCCCACTTCATGTCATGGTGACCGCCAAGCTTTCACTGCTATGTTCACATTAATCTAAATAACTGTTCTGTGTGTTTGTTTTATTATATCAGCTTGCAATATTCCCTATTTTTGCCATTGTCCAGTACCCATAGAATACCTCATGGGAATTGCTCCATTTTATGTTACAAAGTGTAACTGTGCATTTCAGCAACATCATTTCACCTGAATATATTCCATGCCTCTTTAGCCTTGCATTCCAAATTCCCATAAATTATTTACTCAGTAGGGATCCATTGATTGACATTCTGTTGGGCACCAAAATTCTATGTTTAGATGAAACGTTTGCACTATTCGTGTTGGTGGCACACTCCAGAAAATGAATCAGTAATTCTCGGAAGATTTCTTTAGAACCATACTTAATTAAAATATCCCACACATCTTATGTATATATTCTCTTTCGGCATCTTCAGTAAAAGCCTAGAAATATATTACATAAAGAGATAATTATAAAGAAACTTAACAAGTTTATAATTATTCTTTGAAGATTCTTCTGTTTCTTTAAGTTGTAGATCTCAAGAATGTTTCTTCTAAGGTGGAGCAGTAATTAGTTTTGTACCTTAATTATGAGCAGCATCTAGAGATGTGAAACACATCCAGTGGTTGCCATGCATAATGCTGTTTTCTATTTACAGAAATATTCCATATCTTCAGCATAGCATTAACGCTTTGCCTTTTATGGTAGAATGTTAAACTCTAGAGAAAAACCAAGTGGGAATCTGAAAGCAATTATTTCATAGAGTTAAGTTGATTGTTTTAGCTAATTATTACAAAATAAGTAGAATCAAAGCAAAACTTTCTCTTTTGGTGAATCTTCGAAGAACTTTATTATTATATTTTTTATTTGAGTTATGAACTTAATAAATGAATAAATAAATGAAAATAAATAGAAATATAAAAAAAAGAAAGAAAAACACCCCTAAGGTGAATATGTTTGCATTTTGCTAAACTTATTATGATATCTGTATAATAAATAATTCTATGAATATTTTGAATGTTTCAAACAGATTTAAAAGAAATAAGTTGTGTTTAGAATGTAGAAAAATTATTTGCTTGGAAACATAATATTTAAAAAGATTTTCTAAAAAATGCAAACTTAAAACATAAAACATCCATATGTTTTCCATTTTTGTTTTTATATCCAAACTTATGTCCAAGAAGAAAAAAAATGGAAACAAAGAAATAATTTGCTGTTAGTTTTGATTGTTTTATCTTTTATTGTAATTATATTTTTTAAATTTTTAATTAGCTCAGCTTCGTCTTTAAATGTCTTCTATCTGATAATGTTTTGACAGACAGACATGAAATTTTACTTTTAGGATATAATTTATTCCTATGTGGCAAACTTGAAAATCATTTTGTGTGTGTGTGTGTGTGTGTGTGTGCACATGTGTGTGAGTGTGCGTGTTCAGTAGAGTGAGTGAAAATTACTTAGAATCGGTGCACAAACATAAAGGCAAATTCTTTATACACAAGGGATTTTTATTTTTCACATTTTGTTTTTTTTAAATGTTATTTATTCTCTAAATTCTAAATTGCAATATCTTCTAATTTAACGACGAGTGAATATATATAACTTGGTTTACTGAAGTTAGCAAGAAAATGAAATAATTATATGTACACACACTAGGTGTGTGTGTAGGTGGTGAAAGAAAAAACATGGGCTTGAAATTGGTATTTCTTTATTAATAAATTAATTAAAGCCCATGTCCTTTTCTCTCATTCTTTGTCTGCTGTTTATATTAGGATCAGGTCCTCCTCAGACCATGTAGAAACCTGTGGGATCACACAATGGTGGGACCTTAATGCGATTGACAATAAGAACCAAAACCCTGATTTCAGCCTTTCCTACTTCTGTTATGAAAGCATGACTAATAAGGGGTTAAGAAACTTGACTTGCAACCATGTTTTTTTTTTGTTCAGTCCCACTGCACAACATTCCAGGCAAATGTCTTCTGCTGTAGCCATAGGTTGACCAATGCCTCATGAGTGAATTTGGTTGCCAGAAACTGTGTGAAGCCCTTTGTGTGTGTGTTTGTGTCTGTATAAGAGAGAGAGAGTGATGATGATGATGATGATGATGATGATGGCTTTCAATCGTTCAATGAAGCTGCTTAATTTCTTTATTCAACTGAATTACCTGCTCTTGAATTAATCCACAATCACCTGGTGAGTGTTCCACAGGTATGTGGTGCACCCATGAAAATAATTCCAAAGCTGAATCAGCTGACTACAGAGTCTGCAAAGGCCATATTCTTAAAATTACGAGTTCAATCTTCATAGCAGGCTTCTATGTGCAGTTTCTATCAACCTGGTTTCATTCAAGTTAAGATGTGATCTGGGGTTGTTTGAAAATCACAATGGCCCCTGCTGCCATGCTGTGAGTCTGCAACTAGAAAACAAAGCTTTTTTTACCATCCAAACATTCTGCATCTGTAAACATGCACACGCACACACACACACACATCTTTGTTCATTTATAATTTATGAGTCTCATCCATTAGATCAAAACCTGGGACCCCAGATTCAAATGTTTTCTCTCTTCTATGGACTCCAATACTTATTTCAAGCTGGTGCTTCACTTATAGATCGATATTTGTCAACTCCTAAGTTAAAGTTTCTGATACAACATCAATGTTTATATAAATAAACATTAATGCAGGCATGGTCACAGACGTACATACAAACATACATACACATACACATAAACCTACATAGATATACAGAAGTGGCTGTGTGGTAAGAAGCTTGCTTCCCAACCACTTGGTTCTGGGTTCACTCCCACTGCATGGCATCTTAAGCAAGTGGCTTCTACTATAGCCTTCAGCTGACCAAAGCCTTGTGAGTGAAGTTGGTAGACGGAAACTGAAAGTAGCCTGTCGTATACATATATATATGTATGCATGTATGTATGTATGTATATATGTATTTGTGTGTCTGAGTTTGTCCCCCACACCATAGATTGACAACTGATGTTGGTGTGTTTATGTCCCCATAATTTAGCGGTTCGGCTAAAGAGACCTATAGAATAAGTACTACTGGGGTCATTTTTTTTTACTATAGGTGGTGCTCCAGCATGGCCGCAGTCAAATGACTGAAATAAGTAAACAGCTAAAAGAATAAAAGAAGACATATAAGTTAGTAAATCTTGTCATTTCTATGGAATTCCAAAGAAAATTGTTGCGCTGTCATCTTGAGTTTTCCTCTTCACTTTTGTGTTCTGCATTATAATGAGGAGTAATGCTTCCTTGTTGTAAATTCATTTTGTAGACAAAAGACGATTTTGAATGAGTATTGTGTATGTATGTGTGTGTGTGAGAGAGAGAGGGAGTATGTGTGTAATATACTTTTACAAGTGAAAGGGTGATATTGACTTTGAAGTTTAATAACCATGCTCTCCAACAAAAAGTATTGAGCAATTCTTCAGTTTAAAAGTTAAATTGTTTTTACATGTAACTTGACTTCAAAACAAACGTTACTATATATATACATACATACACATACATATATATATATATATATATATATGTGTGTGTGCACAATGAATTGTCGCTCAAAGATATTACCAACTGTATATACATGTAGTTGGTAATGTCTCTGTGTGACTGTTTACTGTTTGGTGACACTCAAACTTAAACCACCCAGAAGATTCAGCAATGATGCCATGGGTAAAATTCAGATGAAAGACTGGTATGATTGCTTCAAACCTGGCCACACCACAGCAGAGAATGAGGTACATTCAGACAGGTCATCCACAAGCTGAAACAAGGAGCCTGTTAAGAAGTTCAGCAAATAGTCATAGAAGATCGTCATGTGGCAATCCAGGAAATTGTTCATGAAGTAAGCCAAATCCTGCTGCCACACATAAAGGCCTACCAGCTGCAACCTTCTCAGCCAGGGTTTGCTTGCAGTCTCCAGTAGCTTCACATATCTCTCTAAATTAAGCCTAAGGTCTTATTCAGAGTTGTGGGATGGCATGATGTCACCCTCATTCCTCATTGGGGACACACCCAAAGACATTCATGGTACTTTTCATGATGTCCATTTCACATCTTACAACCTCTACAGCTTGCACAGAGCATTGGGCAGCTGTTGTTGGCCTTTTTAGACTCAGTGTGACTCATCATTAAACCAGTAACTCTTTTTCAATGTTCAGATGTCTTCCACTGAGCTAACTTTTTCTCAACTACAGCTTTAGTCTTGAGGCTGACAGCCCAACAGCTGCTCAATGCTCTGTGAAAACTGCAAAGGTTGTAAGGTGTAACATGGACATCATGAAAGTCAAGTTCCTCCCGACTGGGAATGTCTTTGGGTGTGCCTCCAGTGAGGGTGACATCATACCATCCCACTACTCTCCAAAGCTGTTGTAGATGACACTTCTCTCAACAGTGTTGCTGGGGAGCAAACTTATTGACCATATCCTGTCAACATGTGCTTGTATGTGTTTGTCTGTCTGTGTATATGCAGATTGACATGATTGACAGAAAGAAAATTTTGAGAGCAGTGCTCCAGTCTGACCAGAGCTAAATGAAGGAAACCATCTAAAGAACAGAATAAGTAATAACAAAAATGTAAAGTGACGATAAAAAAAATGAAAAATAAAACAGAAATGCTTGTGTTGAAAATTTGCAATATTTCTTTTTTTTTTTAATGGAGAGGGAATAAATAAATAAATAAAATTGTTTAAAACCTTTGTATTGAACCTTTGAACTCTGTTTGTTTGCAAATTAACCTGCCAAAGTGAAGAAATGTTGCAACATATTTCAGATTTTTTTGACCAAACTGCTCGGGTTGAAATGTTTAGATGTTGTTGTTGTTGTTATTCTTCTTCTTCTTATTATTATTATTATTATTATATTAGAAACAATTATTTTTGTCATCATCATCGTCATCATAACCACCACCACCACCACCCTCATCATCATCATCTCATCGTTATTTTTATTCCTGATTAAAAAGTAATCACTTTTAGACACTGACCTCTCTTTCTCGATTACTTCTCACCTGTTTTTATTTATTTTTTTTAATACTTTTTTTTTGCTTCCTTTTATTTTACTTTTTATCCTTGTGATTTGCAACTAAGTAAATTATTATTATTTTCATTATATTTTTATTTAATGATTATTATTTTTTTTTTTTTGCTTTTTGTAATTCCATTATCTTAATCAATTATGTTGACTACTGGGTATTGTTTTGCATCATATTTTATTTTTTTACTTTATTTTTCATTTCAATTTCTTTCTTTTTTTCCTTATAATTTTCTGTCTTTTTTCTTTTTTTGCTTTCTTGGTCCACTGACATTACCAGGAAATGTTTCAGTTTTGATCTGTATGAAAAATCTAGTCTTTGTCTTTCATTAGACATGACAGAATGTGTCTGTCCAACTTGTGCTTAAGATTTATATATTTATTTATATAATCATATATACACATATATATATATATATATGTATGTATACTTATGTGTGTATACATATATGTATATAATTATATATACATATATATGTATGTATACTTATGTATGTGTATATATATGTATATAAGTATATATACATATATATTTATGTATACATATGTGTATGTATACATATATATGTGTCTGTATATGTATGTGTGTGCATTATATTTTATTAATTCCTGTTATAATTATTGCGTCTGTTTTATTTTGTAGTTTTTTTGGGGTTTTTTAAATTTTATTTTCTGAAAGGTTTGCATTAGTAAAAGAATAATAATAATGATAATAATAAATGCAGTATTAATAAAATAGTAATAATTGCAAAATAGAACTAGACAGACCATACTATGGAAGCTAGGAGAGCAGATATGATTGTAGCGGACCAAAAATACAGCGTAATATCATAGATTTTGCAATTCTGTAGAATAACAGAGCAAATACCAAAGAAAATAAGGAATAGCAGGATGTTGACTGAGAGATGAAGAGGTTGTGGAAGAGTAAGATAACAATTATTCCTGTGGTAATTGGTGCACAGCTTGAGAAGTTCAATCTAAGACTCTGAAAAAAGTGCCCTGCTGTATTCTTCAAAAATCTTAGAAAGATTATTGAAACTTTTCTTCAAAACACCATCCCTACTAATTGATATAGCATGTAATAGCTTCATCATCATCATAATAATAATAATCCTTTCTACCATAGGCACAAAGCCTGAAATTTGGGAGAGGGGTATAATCTATTACATCAATCCCAGTATGCAACTGGTACCTGTTTTATCGACCCCGGGAGGATGAAAGGCAAATCAGCCTCAGTGGAACTTGAACTCAGAACATAAAGACAGACGAAATGCCACAAAGCATTTAATAATAATAATAATAATAATAATAATAGTCATCGTTTAACGTCTGTTTTCCATGCTGGCATAGGTTGAACAGTTTGAGTGGGGACTGGCAAGCTCGGAGGCCTCACTAGGCTCCAATCTGATCTGGCAGTATTTCCACAGCTAGGTGCCCGTTCTAACACCAACCACTCTGAGAGTGTAGTGGGTGCTTTTTATGTGTCACTGGCATGGGAGCCAGTGGGACAGCACTATGTTTTCTTGATTAACCACAAAGTATTTGCAAAAGATTGAGGATAGTAGAGGACAATGCAATGTGGAACGACATGAAAGAGAAGGTAAACCGAAAAATAAGGGTAACAATTTTAGCATTGAATAATTCCATTTCAGAGGGAGGCTTCAAAGAGCTCCTCATGACCACCCCTCCAACCAACCACCCACAAACACTTCTCCTCACCATTAAGACTTCTCTCTTTTATTCTCCTTCACTCTACAGCTGCTTGCACAGAGTTGGTTCACTCACTTGGGCCATATTTACCACTCACATCCATCTTTAATCAAATGAGTGGTGTGACAGTACTCCTGTCTTTCTCTTCACTTTCCTTTAGATATGGAAATAGAGATAACCATGTCTGCTCTGTTAGGTCTCAGGGTTAAACAACAGCACAAGAGCCTTGCTGCAGGTTTGAACCTGTGGCTCATTGGTTAGCAGTCGAATGGCAGACGTATCCTTGTTTTCTGGTCTTCTCCTAGGTACCACATTGTGGGACTGTGTGACACTTTGAGCAATTGTCTTCTGGTGTAACCCTGGGCTAAACAAAACCTTGTGAGTGAGTTTCATTGATGAAAACTGAAAGAAGCTTATTGTGTGTGTGTGTGCGTGTGTGTGAGAGAGAGAGAGAGAGAGAGAGAGTGTCTTTGCATTAATGTTTGTCCCCACCATAGCTTGATAACTGATGTTGGTTTGTTTACATCCCTATAACTTAGTAGTTCAGCAAAAGAGACCAATAGAATAAGTACCAGGGTTTAAAAAATAAATGCTGAGTCTAATTGTTCAACTAAAACGTTTGAGGTATTGCCCCAACGTGGCCACAGTCCAATGACTGAAACAAGTAAAAGAATAAAAGATACAAAGAATTCTGGAAAAAGAAAATAACCAGAAAAAATAATTATACACATTTTATTTGTTTTCAGTGTGTGTGTGTGTGTAAGTGTTGTCCACTTGTATGTCAACAATTTCCTTAGTTGTCCCAGATGAGAATATAAATGTTGAGTGTTATATTTGCAGCATAGCAATAACAGGTTGTTTGAAGGCAGGGGCACACATAAATATATTAAGTCACACACGCACACAAATACAGGATTTAGTCAGTTACAAAAGCAAAATCTGTGTGTGTGTGTGTGTGTGTGTGTACTAATATAGGGATTCAATTACTCCGTGTAATGCTGAAGTATTTAACATATCTGAAATGATTCGTTCATAAACTTGTGGTAATCAGAAGCAGAGAATGCTGACAAAAGAGCATCCAGCTGTCACCACCAGCAAAATGCATTTCATTAATTCCTGAAATAAAGAAACATTTTGAAATTACAATATGTAGACATGTTGCTTTCAGAATACAAAAGAATGTTTTTGCCTCCCCCAATAAAAGAAAAGAAAATGAAATGAATACCCCACTCCCGATACAAAGGATTGAAATAACGACAATAATAATAATCATCATAACAATAATAATGTTGATAATAATAATAGTGAAAATCAATTTAAATAGAAATGGGAAAAGAAAGTTTGTAAAATAAAATAAAGAAACTGAGAAACTCAGCCAGCAGAGGAGAGCAGTTAATTGTGACATAAAGTGCAAATAATTGTAATCATGTTTATGCATGAATGAGTTTGGTTTCGTGATGGTGGTGGAGGTGGCGGAGGGGGAGGGGCGTGCGAGTGGAGTGCGAGGTGTGGGTGGTGGTGGAAGCGAGGTTAACAAAAGAAAACTATTTTCAAGCATTCTACTCACATTTTTTATTAAAATTGGTTTAGAATGAAATCACTTTTTGGTGGGCATGAAAGGTTGGAGGGGGTGGTGGGTGTTGTGGGAACAAGTGCAAAAAAGGGTGCTTGGTGGAGGGGTGGGGGTATTGTAAAAAAATATATATATTACAAGATTGTGTTAGTATATGAATGAAAAATATGCATGGATGAATTTTTTTTATGTAAACATGTATCTGTGTTTATACACAAACCCAAACACACGTTTGTATGTGTCTGCATATATATATATATAGACACCCACACACATATATATATAATAGTTGCAAATACAGCTGTATGGATACAGAGTTCACTTCTCAACCACATGGTCAGTGTGTTGGGCCCATTGTATAAAACTGTTAGTTAGCAATCTATACTATACACTGGTTCACCAATAGCTTTGTTAGTCAAGCTGGTAGACAGAAACTGAAGAAGCATGTCTCACATAGACACACACACACACATATGGGCCTCTTGCTCAGAGTGAAACACAGATTGTATGATGCTTATTTGTAAACAGCTATGCTACACAACAGTGAAACACGAGCTGTGACTGCTGAGGATATGCAAAGGCTTAAAAGAAATGAAGCCAGTATGCTTCACTGGATGTGCAGTGTCAGTGTCCATGTACGACAAAGTGTGTGCATCTTGAGAGAAAATTTGTGCATAAGAGGCATCAGATGTGGTGTGCAAGAGATGCGGCTATGTCGGTATGGTCATGTGATGCTTATGTATGAGCACAATTATGTGAAGAATTGCTGATTTCTAACTGTGGAGGGAAATTGTGGAAGAGGTAGAGCCAGGAAGACATGGGACGAGGTGGTGAAGCATGATTTTTGAATGTTGGACCTCACAGAGGCAAAGACAAGTAACTGAGAAATTTGACAATACACTAATACTTGGGAAGACTTATAGTCGTGGCCAATGCTGGAGTCACGTAACTTGCTCATATGTTCCTGGTAAATAATGAGTTGGTCCCTGACACCCAGCATGGCTTCTGCTCTGGAAGAAGCTGCCCTACAAAGCATTTGCAGCATTATGACCGGGTGTTGAAGCAATTAATAAATCACTCAAACATGGATGTGAAATATATTTACTTTGCAAAGTCCTTTGATAAGGTTGAACATGGGATGATATGTCATGCTACAGAGATTCAGCCTAGTTGGAAAACTGAGAGAGTGATTACATGACTTCTAAAAAGACAGAAGCCAAGTTGTGGCAGCCAATGGGGTCCTTTCCAAGGAGACAGTAATAGCAAGTGCAGTGCCTCAGGGCCACTGCTGTTTATGACAGCCCTTTCAGACATTCCATCAGTTACACAGACAGCCACACTTATAAGCTATGCCAACTACACAAAAGTAGTACAAGCAGTCAAGGAATCTCTCATTGCTTATCTTCTACAGAAAGACCAAGATGCTATATATATGTGTGTATATGGGAAAAAGAAAACAACATGCAATTTAATGCAGGAAAATTCTCTCTGCTTTCAGCTAACCTGTGCTACCGTACTGTAACGAATATACAAAAGGAGTGACAGTCCTGAAGTCAAGTACAGTACAGAATCTGGAAATTGATGTAAGCAACAAGCCTAATTTCATATGCATATCTACAAGGTAGTGGCAATGTGCAGGCGAATGGCCAGATGGATTCTGAGAATTTTCAGAACAAGGTTTCAGTAAACTATGCTGATTCTATGGAGGACATTTGTTGTTGGTCATTTTGCACAAATGCTTTGAACTGTGGTCACCCCATAGTATCAAATTAATAGTGGAACTTGAGGCAGTTCAGTGGTGAAACAGCTGAGTTACCGGGAGTGACTGAAAGGGCTACAATTCTACTCCCTGGAGTGGAAAGGAGAGAGATATGCAGTGACATACAAATGGAAGATCATGGAGGGGTTGGCACCAACTTTGGCATTGAGAGTAACTGGACATTACTACACCATTACAAGTGAGTGGCCAAATGAAAGCAGTAGGCACCCAACACATTATTTAAAACAGTTTGCCTCAGCTCCATGAAACTTAAAATTTCATCGGCTTGTTAGATAAATTCATCTCATCAGGCTTGTTGAGACTGACAACACACACACACACACTCTCACAAATGTGTGCACATGCGCTCACACTCACACACACATACACACACACACGATGGACAGATAGAAAGTGAGAACAAATTGTCTTTTTGTAATTCTTTTGCAACATTACAGTTTCGAAGCTATTCTTCACTTCCTTAGTATTTCCAGCTTTACCTGATGTTCCTACCTTGAGCAATTTCTTTCTTCTCTTCCTGAATTTACCTTCATCCTCATTAACTATGTTACATTGATTTTCTTTCATTCGTTCTTTCATTTATTCCTTATCATTTTTTTTCTTTTGTTTCTTTCATTTATTCGTTGTCAACTCTAAAGAAATAGCTGGTTTTATTTATTTCTCTTTTTCAAATGTTTCTACTGTGTTTTATTTTCCTCTCAGTCCTTAACGAACTTGTAAGTCTTCCTTTATTATATGCCAGCTACTTTAATTATTCCAGCGTTAGTACTCAAGTGAATCTATTAAAGCTTTCCTTCTGGATGAGTTTTGCTTGTCTCTCTTTCCTTTAACCTTCACAGTTTCATAATCTTCTTCTGCTGTTCTGCTAACATCATCTCTGTGTATATTTATTTGCAAATGATGGAAAGATGCTGAACTTCTCAGTCAAAAAAGAAATTAATTTTCGCATCATTGCATATGAGTTTTTTTTACCTTACCTCAGGTAACACCTTCATTGAGTAGCCTAGAGGAATCACCATCATTGTCATCATCATTGCCATCACCACATCCCTCACCCCCCACCATCTCTCACCACCACTTTACATCAGCTTTTCCCACGCCCACCATGGTTCAATTCATTTCTTGGAGAGTACCCATTCTCATAGACTGGTGCTCATACGTTTCCTATCACCAACCTCTTCAATTAGTCCTTGATGAGACTGAACTAAAGACACCTCCCTACTTGACCCCTTTTCAGCTCATTTGCCAACCCTTTTGTAATATGGACAGGGGTGCATTTTTTCTTGTTTCATGGCATCAGCACTACAAATGTTGTCTCATTCCTTACTGAACCACAAACGGAGCATGGTGGGTTTTCAGTCATGCCACCGACACATGAGTTGGAGTACCTTGTTTCTAACTACATGGTTCCAGGTTCAGTCCCACTGTGTGGCACCTTGGGCAAGAGTGTTCCACTATAGCCCCAGGTTGACTAAAGCTTTGTGAGTGGGTTTGGTTGACAGAAACTGAGAGAAGCCTGTCATATATATATATTATATACATGTGTGTGTGTCTTTGGGTCTATGTTTGTTCCCCACCACCACTTGACAACTGGCCCCCTTAGCTTTTTTCTTTTCACAGGGGTCAATTAAAGAAATATCTGTCATGCAGTGAAGCTGTTTTAATTGTCTAATTCTCTCTCCAACAAATGCTTTGGTTGTCTGCTACTTTAAGGAATCATCACAGCCACCACCACCATCCTCGCCATCATCATCAATATTATCAAAAGATGTGCATAACACAGTTTCTGTTGGGTTTATTTCTTTAATTATTTCCATGCCATATATTGTTGGATGAAATCTGAATTTCGTAAAGCTAATGGTGTCCCCAATTGAGTTAGTTAGGCCTTGTCTTGTCCAAAGAGATATGGAGACCATAGAAAGCATTGTTACCTTGGTAACACAATTACTGCTAGAGGGAGAATTTATTGATTATATGGGCACTTTGGTGAAAGTGCATATGCATGTGTGTGTACAGAAGGCCAAAGAACTGATTACGTGTGTTGACTGGAGAGGATTTTTCTCACTTTGTTCTCAAGACGTTTCTTATGAAGTGGTTGTATCAAGACTGATCCTAGCTTGTTGCAGGAGAAGTGAGTGGAACGATAAAAGTTAGACAAAGATCCTTTAGATATTCACATAGATGTGTAGCAAAGGAGTTTATTTCACAGCTATGTGATGTCAGGTTCAGTTCCACTGCTTGGCACCTTCACCAGTTGTCTCCATTGGTTAGTCCTGGGCTGACCAATGATTTGTGAGTTCTCTAGGGAAAAGCTCATTGTGTACTCATATATATATATATGTGTGTGTGTGTGTATACATACACACACATATGTAGGTACATACATTCATACATACATGTGTGTGTTCGTGTGTGTATCAGTTTGTATTGACATTGCACTCTAATTGTAAACAGAATTCACCCCAATACAAGAGGTGTTGTTCTCTTCCAGTCCTTCATAAAAACATGTCTACCAATTGTGCTGTTTGTGTATCAAAAAATTTGGTGAAATATTACTTTGCTTGGAAAAATGTAAGGGTTGGTAATGAAATATTCAGCCATAAAAAATCCCCCTCAGTGAATTTCATTCCTGGCAATTTCCCCATCACCAGACATATTGCAATGCCTGTCCTCTCCGTTTGATTGCTTTGTCCTTCCATTTCTTGAAATTATCTGTCAAGCTTCCTCTTTTCCTGCTTCTTCTTCTTTACCCACAGCAATTTTGTTAAAGAATGATCTTCACCAATCATTGGAGCTTGTCATGTGGCCATCCCCTCTCAGCCTCTTTTTCTTCATCATTGTGAGGTCTTCATCAGGTCCAGTGTTATATGCTTCAATAAAGCTGCTTGTCTGCAATGTGCAGATTTGTATGTACGATGCCAGCGCCACCTTGACTGGCTTCCGTGCCAGTGGCATGTAAAAAGCACCCACTACACTCATGGAGTGGTTGGCATTAGGAAGGGCATCCAGCTGTAGAAACACTGCCAGATCAGACTGGAGCCTATTGCAGCCTCCTGGCTTCCCAGACCCTGGTTAAACCATCCAACCCATGCTAGCATGGAAAACAGACGTTAAACAATGATGATGATGATGTTTATGTGTGTGCGTGTGTGCATGCGTGTGTGCCCGTGCTTTTAATGGAAGCCTTCAATATCAACCTTTGTGTTCTCCCTTTGTGGATTATCTAGTCGGGTGTGATTTGAGGGAGATTTTGTTGTTACTTCTTGCATGTCAAATGACCATGCTGAAGCCCCTTCGTTGGCTCACCCTATGTGGCTCATTTGCTCTCATTAGTGATGAAAATATTTGGAATATTATTCGTATTACATGTTCGGTTAATTAAGATGAATATGGAGCTCATTACATTCTGAACATAATTAAAAAACTAAAATCTAGAAATAACTATATTTACAGATATGTATGTGTGAGTAATTAAGTAGATTTATGGGAACATTGAGTCTGAGTATCATCACCACCATCACCGCTATCATAGTCATCATCATCGTTAATCATCGTTTATACGTCTCTCTTCTTGCTGGTTCTGTGATTAATGTTGGTATTTAGTTTTTTTACAAATATATTTATATGAAAATATGTGTGTGTGTATATAAATGTACATTTCCATTTGTATGTGTCATCTTCATCATCATTATTTTACATCCATTTTCCTTCCTGGCATGGTCTCTGCCTATATATATGCATGTTTATGTGTTTGAATATGTCTTACTCTGAGTGTGTAGCATTATTCAAAAGCTACAATGATTCAAAAGTGCATTGTGACCAGCGATGTATAACAATATCCGATAGTCTGCTCGATCATGTGATGTGTATATATATATATATATATATATATATATATATAGTGAACGTGTGCGTATGCATATATATATATATATATATATATATATATATATATATAATAGAAATATTAAAATTACTAAGTCTCTCTAAAGGAGATTACGGCAGCGTTACTGGATATTAATAGTTATCGCCATACTAATATGGCAGTCTATAAATATAAGACTAAAAGCTGTCGCTGATTAGCTCCAAGAGGCCACCGCCTCTAGCTAGCAATATGACACCCGAATATGGCGATAACTATTAATATATATATATATATATATATATATATGTGTGTGTGTATATATATATATATATGTGTGTGTGTGTATATATATATATATATATATGTTTTTAGATGCCAAGGACATATTTTCCAATGGCTATTGTGAATCTGTATCACTATTCAACAAGGCCAAGGACATAATCATTGTTGGTCTTTACAGGCCTCCCCAAGCACCTCTAAAGTGTTTTGAAGAGTGCCTTAGCAAAGTCTTCAAAGTACAACTCCGGAAACATACTAGTGATGGGTGATTTTAACCTCCCTCATGTGAACTGGCCCACACATACTCTGAAGTTAGGCAAATGCTCTACATCAGATAGAGCAGCAGCAGAACCGCTCTTTAATCTAATGGATGAATACTTCCTGACTCAACTAGTGCTTGAACCAACGAGACAGAATAAAACGATCTTGGATCTGGTATTGACCAATCACTCTAGCTTCGTTCACAGTATTTCAGTTGAAAAAACTCTCCTCTCAGACCACGACATGGTACTCTGCAATTTTAATTCCCGACATATAAAAACCAAACCAGCCAATCCCACTCCATGGCACTCATTTGACAACATAAACTTCCACAAAGCGGACTGGGGAGCAATCAGAAAGGATCTGTCTTTCATCGACTGGTCTTTTACTCTCAATTCCACCCATATTGAGACCGCATGGCAGCACTTTGAAAACATTGTCACCTATACATGCTCTAAACACGCTCCCACGAAATCTACTAACACAAACAGAAACCGGCTCCCTAAAAAGAAAAAAACACTCATCAGGCGCATCAAAAGACTCAACAAAAAAATCAATCAGTTAAAATATTCCCACACACAACATCCACATTCAACAACAATGAAAAGACTAGAGCTGGAAAAACTTAATCTGCAGACTGACATGAAAACCTCCATTGAAAATCAAAGAGCTGTGGAGGAACAGTGGGTAATCAAAAACATCAAACAGAACCCAAAAGTGTTCTATTCTTATGCAAATAAGCATAGAACCACTGCCTCACCTATTGGGCCATTGATTGATGATAACGGCATTTCCCAACACGATGCTAAAGAAATGGCAGAAATACTGCAGAAACAATACTGCTCTGTCTTTAGTGTTTCCACTGATATTAACGTAAGAGAAGCAAATGAAGTTGACTCCCAACATAAAATCTCTGACATAACCTTCACTGCAACTGACATCATAGCAGCAATAAATGAGGTCAAACACTACTCTGCTGTAGGCCCTGATAGATTCCCCGCTAGTCTCCTGAAGGAATGTAGACACCAACTTGCAGTCCCTCTGACCAACCTCTGGAGAAATTCGTTAGACGCAGGTTATACACCGAAACAGTTTCTATCCCAGTCAGTCATCCCGGTTTTCAAACAGGGAAACAGATCCCTCACACTCAACTATCGCCCAATCTCACTCACCTCCCACATCATTAAAGTGTTTGAAAGAGTGTTAAGATCAAGGAGAGCTGACTTCCTGGAGACCCACAAACTCCTAAATGCAAATCAGCATGGCTTTCGCTGTGGCAGGGACTGTCTAACACAGCTCTTACACCATATTGAAGATGTACTCAAAGCCTTGGGAACAGGTTCGAACTCTGATGTCATATATCTTGACTTCAGTAATGCGTTCGACAGGGTAGACCATAATATCCTACTCTCAAAATTGGCAAATGTTGGAATCCGTGGAAAAGTTCTACACTGGATCAAGTATTTCCTGGTGAATAGAACACAACATGTTGTAGTTGACGGAGTCCACTCAAGCCCAGCAAAAGTCACCAGCAGTGTACCCCAGGGGACTGTCTTGGGTCCGCTACTCTTCATAATTTACATAAACGACCTTTCCAGTGTCGTACATTACTGCAAAGTGAAAATATTTGCTGATGACACTAAGCTCCAGCAAGTCGTCAATGAAGAAGCAGACTGAACTCAACTCCAGTCTGATCTATATGCTGTGAGTCAATGGGCAGACAGAAACAAAATGCAACTGAACAAGGGAAAATTTGAGCTGATGCATTTTGGAAGAAATTCCTCACTAAAACAGCCATACTCTCTTCCTTCAGGGGAACCGCTCACAGCCTCTAACAATATCAGAGACCTGGGTGTAATTGTTGATGACGATCTCAGTTGGAGTGCACACATCAACAAGAAAGTCGATATAGCTCATAGGATGAGTTCCTGGATCTTAAGAACTTTCCGGTCCAGAGAACAAGGTGTCATCATACCACTTTTCTCCTCCTTTGTACGGCCACACCTCGAATACTGCTGCCCACTGTGGTCTCCCCATACAAGACAAAACATCTCGAGGATTGAATCACACTAGAGGGCACTCACTAAACGAATTGAAGGCATGGCTGCTTTCGATTATTGGGACCGTTTTAAAGCCTTGAGACTCTACTCTTTCCAGCGTCGCCATGAGTGGTACATCATTTGTATGATGTGGAGAATATACCGCCAACTTTGCCCAAACGACCTGAACATTAGCTTCAAGGTTCATCCAAGACTGGGACCACGGGCCATACGTCCCCTGCCCAATTCCAGATCACTGCATACATGTACACTGCAACATAATTTCTTTTCCTCAACAGGCCCTGCCCTATTTAACATTGTCCCGAAAGAGATCAAAGAGGAAAAGGATCCCATCAACTTTAAACGGAGTTTGGATAGATTCCTTCAAGGAATACCAGATAAGCCACCTATAATTGGATACAACTCACCCAACAAAAACTCACTACTTGAATGGACCATAAACAAAACTTGACTTAAACAGGATTCAAATAATCCTATCAGGTGGTGCTATTAAGTTAGACATGGCCTGGACCAATCTTTGGTCAAAACATATCTAAGTTTATATGCACACGCATATATATATATATATATATATATATATATATATATATTATATTAAATTAGAGACAAAACCACTATTAGGCAAATCAAACAATGAAAAACTTAAGCCAATACATAAGATTATTTAATTTATATTGTTTATAATAATGTTTTATATTTAAATATATTTTGTTTAAACCTCGCCAAGATAAATATTTAAACCACCTGATGAATGACTGCGACTCAAAAATTTGAAGATGTTGGCATGAAACGATCGTAGTGTGATATTAATTATATTTTTTTAATAATTTTGTTTTATATTTAAATAATATAAATTAAATAATCTTATGTATTGGCTTAAGTTTTTCATTGTTTGATTTGCCTAATAGTGGTTTTGTCTCTAATTTAATATAATATAATATTTTACTATAAAATTGGATTCAATCCTAAATCTGATTTTTCCCTGTAAGTTTGGATTTATTCCCTAATATTTATTATTAATATATATATATATATATATGTATATATATATATATATATATGTTTATATATACATACTCTTTTATTCTTGTTTCAGTCATTTGACTGCGGCCATGCTGGAGCACCGCCTTTAATCGAGCAACTCGACCCCAGGACTTATTCTTTTGTAAGCCAGTACTTATTCTATCGGTCTCTTTTGCCAAACCGCTAAGTAACGAGGACATAAACACACCAGCATCAGTTGTCAAGCAATGCTAGGGGGACAAACACAGACACACAAACACATACATATATATATATATATATACATATATACGACAAGCTTCTTTCAGTTTCCGTCTACCAAATCCACTCACAAGGCTTTGGTCGGCCCGGGGCTATAGCAGAAGACACTTGCCCAAGATGCCACGCAGTGGGACTGAACTCGGAACCATGTGGTTGGTTAGCAAGCTACTTACCACACAGCCACTCCTGTGCCTATATATAATAGAAATAAAAAAAAAATACACATTGAGTACAGGATATCACCAACGAGTGAGAAATACATAAACATACAGCGAGAGAGAAGTACGGGTTAAAATACCAAAAGAAGTCTTAACTCCTGCTCAGTTGTCGACTGTTTATTACTATCTGTGTCATGCTTTTAAAGACAAAACAAGATTTCATAAGACAGCAGCATCCAGAAATTTTTAAAATATAAAATTTGTGGAGACTCAGGTCTTTGAAAAAACAAGCAGCACCAAAGTGGACGTATGGAAGTAAATGATTGAATAAGACAGACATTTAGGACCATTAGGCCAAGACAAATTGTAATGGTAACGTTTGGGAAAAATTTTGAAAGGATATAGAATAAATAGAAGAGAAAAAAGATATCGAGAGGCAAGAGAAATGACATCCAGCTAGCTGGACGGTCCATCTAGAAGAGACAAGATTTTATATATATATATATATATATATA
>NC_043006.1:90249226-90319226 GCF_006345805.1 Octopus sinensis | reverse complement strand
GGATATCCCAGAAATACAGGGGGGTCTATATAGGGATGATGCTCTGTTGTTATCCCTAGTAATAATAAATCTGTTATAGAAAGGATTAGAAAGAAAATTAATAAGTTCTTTAAGGATTTCAACCTCAGTATAACGTATGAACCGGGCACTAAAATAGCTAATTTCCTAGATATTACCCTAGACCTTAACTCCAAGCTACATTACCCATTTAGAAAGGAAGGCGAAGTCACGAATTACGTAAATAAATTATCAAATCATCCCCCAAATATAATAGAATCTTTAGTAAGAAATATTTCATTAAGAATTTCAAAATTATCATCCAATAAGGATATATTTAACTCCCATTCTGAGCATTATAATGCGGCGTTAACTAAGGCTGGATACAACCAAAAGATTACATTCGTTGATAAGGGGAACTCACGTATTCCTAATAATGAAGTTATCAGTAATCACGTAAGCAGCAAAAAAGACCAAGCCCGAAATAAAAGTAGAATTAAATTAACGGTAAACGCTAATCTAGAGTACAGGCCCAACAATTCAAATAGAAGCATTGACCAGAACATAGGTAACTCGGATAAGATTGAAGTAGATAAACTAAGATGCACACAAATAAAAATAAAAATAATGGTAATAAATACAATAACTCCGGTGAGATGAATAGTAGTAATTCTACGAACCCTAAATTTTATAAAAAAGATATATTATGGCTGAATATTCCTTTCAACTGTGCGATACAATCGGATATACAGAACAAATTCAAAGTGATTCTGGAAAAAAATTTCCCTATCTCTCATAGATATCATAGAATTATTCTAGGAAAACAGTTAGGATTTCTTATTCAACCCTCCCAAATATGTCCACTTTAATAGCTAAAATTAATAATAACAACATTAAACTAGCCAGGAAAGATAGAAATAAAAATAATAATATCAGCATGAATACCAATAGCAATAACAATAATACTACCAACAATAAAAACAGCAATAGGAACTATCAAAACATAGGTGAAATTAGTAACCACAGAATGACTAATAACATTAACATTAATAGTAATAATAACAATGCCGATATTAATAGAAGTAATATTGTTAATAATAGAAATAATAGAAATAAGGCTAATGGAGAAAATAAGGAGAATGAAAATATCAGTGATATCTATAACAATAATATGCAGTTGGATAAAAAGACTAACAATAATAATAACATTACGAATAATATAAGAAATCTTGGTAGGACTTTACACCTAAATGATGAAACAGAAGGATCAATAAATAATAGCAATACTTTAGATATCAGCACCAACTATAGAAATGATAATCAAAATAATAGGAACCTAAAACATCTACCCAGGAATAATCCAAGGCCTGAAGTTGTTCCTCCTGTGTGTAAGTGTAGAATAAAATCAAAATGCCCGGCACCTGGTCTATGTAGGGAAAATAATGTAATCTATAAATGTACCATATCCACGGAGAATAACAAATATTTTTACATTGGCTGTACAATTAATTTTTTAGCCAGAGTTAGAAATCACATCTCGACTTTTAAATTACGTCATAAAGCTGGTACCACCACACTTTCAAACAAAATCTGGGAACTCAAAAATAATAATAAAAATTATACCCTTAATTGGGAAATAGTTAGGAGAGCAATTCCGTATAAAAATAGTAGGGTTGGTTGTCAACTATGCTCCATGGAGACGTACGAAATTCTAAAGCATAGTAAACATAGAAACTTATTGAATAACCATATCGAACTAGGTCAAGTTTGTGTCCACGCTAAATTGAAGACTTTAAAATATTTTAAATGATTGGAATATTCATAACTAGATAGATAGATATAACTTGATTTCTACTAGTATAGCACTGCTTTAAGTAGATAACTAAGAGTTCTCACATTACAGTTATCTTTTTCCTTATATCTGCATCAGTTTTTTGAGAACAGGGAAATGAATAGTACTTATTCGCTACTTAATTGAGGCTTTATTTAATTTCAAACTCACAATTTTTAAATTCTTAATTTTAAATCTTAATTGTAATATTTAATTTTAATTCCTAACTTAATCTAATTTAAGTAGCATAACTCTAATAAATTATAATGAGTTACTGTAGCCCCATAATTCTATTTCATAATTAAATAAATAAGGCTATTCCCTCGGTGATAATATGATTATCTTCATTATGATAGACAATCCCCTAACACCTTGTAAATGATCTTATAAGATTTGACCTGTAGTCAGTCAATGTATGAATAATAACGACAACTCCTTAAGACAATAAAATGAATAAATTAAATAAGTAAATTTTTAATGACTTTTTGATAAGATTATACTTAGATTTTCCTAATGTATTTTCTGGTGATTTTAGCATCTGACCCCTTAACCCCTGACTGTGTTATCTCTTTAGATTCTCTTTAAACTCATAGCTGATTTCAACAGCAATAAATTAACGGTTTACTGGTCAAAGAATAATATTCTCCTCTAGTTCCTAGATGCCTGTTGATTAAAACCAGACTTGCAGTCTACTAACTCTTCTGTATAACTAGAACCCTCTTTTTTTCTTTTTCTTTTTTTCCTTCTTTCCCTATTTCTTTCTCTTTTCTCTTTTTTCTTTTTCTTCTTCTTATTCTCTGTTTCCTTTTCTCTTCTCTTTTAGTCCCCCTTTCCCCCCCCTTTTTGCTCCCTCCTCCATTATTTTCTCTCTTTTCTTCTATTCCCTTCTCTATTCTTGGCCAATCTAGAAAGCCCTTCAGCCTTTAAGAGTTAAATAGCTACAGCCTCTTGTGAATAGCAGTAATGTGATTAATGTGGCAAATACCTAATCATATAACAAGGATTGATACCTACCTCATTGTGTTCAACCATTGAGAAATTTATCGCCTGTGAATATGAAATTCATCTCCATTTCTCTGGAAATTTACATCTACACCATTGGAATCTGTGCATCTATACAAAGGATTAATTCACCCTCTCTGTAATGCTAATAAGCAGGAATTGAGACCCACCTCGTTGTAATTAACAATGGATAAATTTGTCTTCTGTGAGTATATAATCCCTCATCATATCTATGGAAATTCATATGGATTAGGTCACCTTCTCTGTGATGCTATCAAAACTTTTTTAAAATTCTGTGATAAGACTGTACATCATCTTTAAAGAACTTTAATGAACTTTAGAAATCTGTTTATGTTACTTAATTATCTACATTACTTCATGAGTATAGCCTCAAACACTAGGATGTCTAGAGAACTTACATGTATTTTAGCTGATGAGTACGGGACTCGTTTATATGCTGTAATCTTTGCAACTTTTAATAAAACTTGTCCTTGTATGAAACGATCGTACTAAAAACCTATCCATTCTTGTTGCTTCTTTCTCGCTTATAATCACCCCACATTACTGTATTGTTAAATCAGTATAGTTTTTTTTGGTGCATCTAAGTTAGGTACCATATTCAAGTAAATTCATTTAAATTAACTTGAATCTTTATTGCTCTTTGTATATATATATATATATATATATATGTATATATGAAACAGTTTGCCCCATGGGCTCCTAGGGAGCGTTCTTGTTCAGGTTGCTTGCTGCGCCTTTGTTTTGTTTGGACATCGTAATTCCTGGATTTTCCTGAAGAGAAAGCTGCAATATGGTATCCTTATTCAATCAGAATTTGGAAATTTGTGGCCTTTGAAACATGTGTAGAATGTAATAAAAGGAATTCTGTAGAATCTTCGTTCAGCTCCATTTCTTCCATTCACTAATTATATTAAACTTCAATTATCCGCGCCAACGCACGGTTGCAACACCCTATGGTCATAACTCCAACCGTGTTTTTTCTGCTGTGATTTTTGCTACCCAGGTATTGGTTAAACTTTTGAATAATCCGTAACGAGATAATTCATCTTTCCATTTCAACAAATATATATATATATATATATGTATATTTATATATATATATGTATATTTATATATATATATATTATATATATATATATGTATATTATATATATATATGTATATTATATATATATATATATATATATATATATATACCAAATATAAACATTTTATTTATTATTTTGCCCATTACTTTATCGTCGGTATAATTTTTATCTTATATTTAATCTTTCTATAATATGTAATTTTCTAGATGGTGTAATTTAACTTTTCGTTTTGAATTGATAACAGGTGGTTTTTTTTTCTAATTTATATATATATATATATATATATATATATATATATATATACTTACTTACTTTACTTTTACTTTTACTTGTTTCAGTCATTTGACTGCGGCCATGCTGGAGCACCGCCTTTAGTCGAGCAAATCGACCCCGGGACTTATTCTTTGTAAGCCCAGTACTTATTCTATCGGTCTCTTTTTGCCGAACCGCTAAGCGACGGGGACGTAAACACACCAGCATCGGTTGTCAAGCAATGCTAGGGCGACAAACACAGACACACAAACACACACACATACATATATATATATATATATATATATATATATATATACATACATACATACGACAGGCTTCTTTCAGTTTCCGTCTACCAAATCCACTCACAAGGCTTTGGTCGGCCCGAGGCTATAGTAGAAGACATTTGCCCAAGATGCCACGCAGTGGGACTGAACCCAGAACCATGTAGTTCATAAGCAAGCTACTTACCACACAGCCACTCCTGCGCCCATATATATTATATTTCGTGAAATTTGATTTAGTATTTCTAAATTGAATTTTTCCCTGTAAGTTTGGAATAATATTCCCTCAAATTATTATATCTATATCTGTATATATATATATACATATATATATATATATATATATAAGCATCTGCAAAGATACCAGCTGCACTCACCTGTACTCCTCATACTTGCAACATCTTTGGCTTCCTTTGCAAATCGTTGGTGGGACTTAAATGTCACATTCGACATATGCATTATAACTGACAAAGAAAGAGTAGGTTGTCAGAGCCTCATATTGTCGAAACCGACAGGAGAGTCCGTCATACATATATACATATATGTATACATTATATTTATCTTCTGCTTGTTTCAGTCATTAGACTGTGGCCATGCTGGGGCACCACCTTGAATTCTTAGTTATGTGAATCGCCCACAGTACTTATTTTTTTATGAATGATACTTATCTATCAATCTTTTTTGCTGAACCACTACGTTACAGAGTTGCAAACATGCCAACACTGGTTATCAAATGGTGGTGGCGGAGGTGGGACAAACACAGACAGAAAGACACACACACGCAGATGTACATGCATATATATATATATATATACACACACACACACACATACACATGTATCTATTTATATATGTATATATGTATGATGGGCTTCTTTCATCTGCCATATTTACTCACAAGGTATTGGTTGGCCTAAGGGTATGGTAGAAAACACTTGCCCAAGGTGCCATGCAGTGAGATTGAACTCAGAACCATGTGGTTGAGAAGCAACCTTCTTACCACACAGCCATGCCTGTGCCTATTATACCTACCTATCTATCTATCTACCTATCTATCTAGCTATCTATCTATCTATTTATCTATCTATCTATCTATATATATATATGCATATCAAGTATATTTGTAACTCGTGGACAGATTTATTGTTATGAGCTAGCTCACAGGAATGTGTGTGTATGTGTGATGTGCTGTTTCGCATCACAAACATGTAGCCATTGACAAGCACAGACATAGATATGGCTATGTTAAACTGGCAGCTGACCTAGTGACCTTTCAAACTGGAGTGATTAATACTTTGATATTTTCATTTAAAAACAATGAAAGTTATTCATTACTGTTGGACCTCAATTCAGTGGGATTCAGTTTCAATTCTAGCACCAGGCTGATTCGTTTTTCATTTATTTTATTTTATTGCCATTTCTTAATAATGCCATTATTGATCATCAAAGGTTCCAAACTGACCAATCACTGGTGCAGCTCTTTTTTCATGATGTCCAGATCTATAATGAATGTCTGTAAGTTCTGGTGCAGAACAGCTATTTTGGGTTGCTTTGTTTGGAAAACACCAGTTTTTATGTTCTCTTGTCAATGAATACATCTGATACTAATACACATTAATGAATGCACACATACACACACACACTCTCTCTCTCACATACACACACACACACGCATACACACACACACACACGCTCTCTCTCTCTCTCTCTCTCTCACACATATTGAAGATGAATGAACTCCCTTAGGTTTAAATACTCTACACTCCCTATATGCCATCAAGACACTCCTACCCCTTCATAAAGTGTTGAGGACCCAAGACAAAGTTAATGGGTAGCTTCTGTTTTCCCTGGACATAACTCTATCAAAGCACATGGCTTAGTGGTAAAAGTGTTTAGATTATAATCATAGGGGTGTGCGTTCAACTCCTGAACTGGTAGAGTGCCCCTGAGCTATGTTCTTCATTTCAAGGTGCTCCATTCTACTCAGCTTTAAATTACAATAAACCAGGTGTTTTTGTAGTGTTATATCCCTCTCCCGCTCTCCCCTCCCTCCCTCTCTCCCCCTTCCCTCTCTCCCCAGCTGTTGCATCTTAGCTATGTTCCTGGGTCAAGGCTAAGGGAGCTGAGGGATAGTCAATGTCTGTTTATGACTACATAGGAAACCCCAGACAATTCGCCAAAACATTGTCCATGTTGCCAAGCCATACAATACTTGCTGGTGATGGCTGGCTGTGTTTGTTTAATTACACAGCACTCCTAGCATGTTTTTAGATTAGTTTTAGAATAAACACAATATTTGTTGTTTGCAACAAACTGCTAATTTGTTATAGATAAAGACTGACTGAATGGGTTTTTAAGGATTAGTGTACAATCATAAATAAAATGGTTACAAAAAGCTTGTACAACATTCATTTATGTTGGTGTGAAAAATAATTATGTCTTTAAGCCCTGGTGACTGATATTGTACTAAATAATATTGTCTGTCATCTCTTAAATATTTTGTCGGTGGACAGCTTGAACAGTTCCGTTAATGTTTTGCTGTCGTAGTTTCAACCAAGAGAGTAAAAGCTTAACTTGTTTTTAAAATATCGTGTTGCAGACCACCAATAGTTAATCTCATAAAACATGTCTTGTAATATATCTTTTTGATTTCTCTTCGGCAACACATGACAGCATTTATTTTAATCATATTGGAGGAGGACGACTAAAATATCTATTGAGTTGTTATTTAAAGTATACAAAGAAGTCTCTTATATCGTTTAAATTAATTGCGCATAAAAACAACTTCATTACTGTTTTTTTAATAAATGAAGGCAAAGAGACACATTCACACACACACACACACTCTCTCTCTCTCTCCCCTCTTATCGGTCGTGTTATTCTTTGTTCCGCAGTGACAGATTGTTTTTGTGTTGAAAATTGTGAAAATTTGCTGTTTCGGTCATCGAGACCACTTCTTTTCTGCTGTTACAGCAGAATCTTGCTGTTGTTTCCTCCCTTGTTTCAGGGGGGAAGCGGCGAAAAACACGAATTTGCCACCAATTTCTTCCAAGTCCTAGGAAAACTTTGAAATTTTGTGTGAAGGCATAAAGGCGAATATGTGGGAGGAGAAAGGTAAAGGCGTAGAGACGAATATGTGGGAGGAGAAAGGTAAAGGCGTAGAGATGAATATGTGGGAGGAGAAAGGTAAAGGCGTAGAGATGAATATGTGGGAGGAGAAAGGTAAAGGCGTAGAGACGAATATGTGGGAGGAGAAAGGTAAAGGCGTAGAGAAGAATATGTGGGAGGAGAAAGGTAAAGGCGTAGAGACGAATATGTGGGAGGAGAAAGGTAAAGGCGTAGAGACGAATATGTGGGAGGAGAAAGGTAAAGGCGTAGAGACGAATATGTGGGAGGAGAAAGGTAAAGGCGTAGAGACGAATATGTGGGAGGAGAAAGGTAAAGGCGTAGAGACGAATATGTGGGAGGAGAAAGGTAAAAGCGTAGAGACGAATATGTGGGAGGAGAAAGGTAAAGGCGTAGAGATGAATATGTGGGAGGAGAAAGGTAAAAGCGTAGAGACGAATATGTGGAAGGAGAAAGGTAAAAGCGTAGAGACGAATATGTGGAAGGAGAAAGGTAAAGGCGTAGAGACGAATATGTGGGAGGAGAAAGGTAAAGGCGTAGAGACGAATATGTGGGAGGAGAAAGGTAAAGGCGTAGAGACGAATATGTGGGAGGAGAAAGGTAAAGGCGTAGAGACGAATATGTGGGAGGAGAAAGGTAAAGGCGTAGAGACGAATATGTGGGAGGAGAAAGGTAAAAGCGTAGAGACGAATATGTGGGAGGAGAAAGGTAAAGGCGTAGAGATGAATATGTGGGAGGAGAAAGGTAAAGGCGTAGAGACGAATATGTGGGAGGAGAAAGGTAAAGGCGTAGAGACGAATATGTGGGAGGAGAAAGGTAAAGGCGTAGAGACGAATATGTGGGGGAGAAAGGTAAAGGCGTAGAGACGAATATGTGGAGGAGAAAGGTAAAGGCGTAGAGACGAATATGTGGGAGGAGAAAGGTAAAGGCGTAGAGACGATATGTGGGAGGAGAAAGGTAAAGGCGTAGAGACGAATATGTGGGAGGAGAAGGTAAAGGCGTAGAGATGAATATGTGGGAGGAGAAGGTAAAGGCGTAGAGACGAATATGTGGGAGGAGAAAGGTAAAGGCGTAGAGACGAATATGTGGGGAGAAAGGTAAAGGCGTAGAGAGACGAATATGTGGGAGGAGAAAGGTAAAAGCGTAGAGATGAATATGTGGGAGGAGAAAGGTAAAGGCGTAGAGATGAATATGTGGGAGGAGAAAGGTAAAAGCGTAGAGACGAATATGTGGGAGGAGAAAGGTAAAAGCGTAGAGACGAATATGTGGGAGGAGAAAGGTAAAGGCGTAGAGACGAATATGTGGGAGGAGAAAGGTAAAGGCGTAGAGACGAATATGTGGGAGGAGAAAGGTAAAGGCGTAGAGACGAATATGTGGGAGGAGAAAGGTAAAAGCGTAGAGACGAATATGTGGGAGGAGAAAGGTAAAGGCGTAGAGATGAATATGTGGGAGGAGAAAGGTAAAAGCGTAGAGACGAATATGTGGAAGGAGAAAGGTAAAGGCGTAGAGACGAATATGTGGGAGGAGAAAGGTAAAGGCGTAGAGACGAATATGTGGGAGGAGAAAGGTAAAGGCGTAGAGACGAATATGTGGGAGGAGAAAGGTAAAGGCGTAGAGACGAATATGTGGGAGGAGAGAGGTAAAGGCGTAGAGACGAATATGTGGGAGGAGAAAGGTAAAGGCGTAGAGATGAATATGTGGGAGGAGAAAGGTAAAGGCGTAGAGACGAATATGTGGGAGGAGAAAGGTAAAGGCGTAGAGACGAATATGTGGGAGGAGAAAGGTAAAGGCGTAGAGACGAATATGTGGGAGGAGAAAGGTAAAGGCGTAGAGACGAATATGTGGGAGGAGAAAGGTAAAGGCGTAGAGACGAATATGTGGGAGGAGAAAGGTAAAGGCGTAGAGACGAATATGTGGGAGGAGAAAGGTAAAGGCGTAGAGACGAATATGTGGGAGGAGAAAGGTAAAGGCGTAGAGATGAATATGTGGGAGGAGAAAGGTAAAGGCGTAGAGACGAATATGTGGGAGGAGAAAGGTAAAGGCGTAGAGACGAATATGTGGGAGGAGAAAGGTAAAGGCGTAGAGACGAATATGTGGGAGGAGAAAGGTAAAGGCGTAGAGATGAATATGTGGGAGGAGAAAGGTAAAGGCGTAGAGATGAATATGGGGGAGGAGAAAGGTAAAAGCGTAGAGACGAATATGTGGGAGGAGAAAGGTAAAAGCGTAGAGATGAATATGTGGGAGGAGAAAGGTAAAGGCGTGGAGATGAATATGTGGGAGGAGAAAGGTAAAAGCGTAGAGATGAATAAGTGGGAGGAGAAAGGTAAAGGCGTAGAGATGAATATGTGGGAGGAGAAAGGTAAAGGCGTAGTGACGAATATGTGGGAGGAGAAAGGTAAAGGCGTAGAGATGAATATGTGGGAGGAGAAAGGTAAAGGTGTAGAGATGAATATGTGGGAGGAGAAAGGTAAAGGCGTAGAGATGAATATGTGGGAGGAGAAAGGTAAAGGCGTAGAGATGAATATGTGGGAGGAGAAAGGTAAAGGCGTAGAGACGAATATGTGGGAGGAGAAAGGTAAAGGCGTAGAGACGAATATGTGGGAGGAGAAAGGTAAAGGCGTAGAGACGAATATGTGGGAGGAGAAAGGTAAAAGCGTAGAGATGAATATGTGGGAGGAGAAAGGTAAAGGCGTAGAGATGAATATGTGGGAGGAGAAAGGTAAAAGCGTAGAGACGAATATGTGGGAGGAGAAAGGTAAAGGCGTAGAGATGAATATGTAGGAGGAGAAAGGTAAAAGCGTAGAGATGAATATGTGGGAGGAGAAAGGTAAAGGCGTAGAGATGAATATGTGGGAGGAGAAAGGTAAAGGCGTAGTGACGAATATGTGGGAGGAGAAAGGTAAAGGCGTAGAGATGAATATGTGGGAGGAGAAAGGTAAAGGCGTAGAGATGAATATGTGGGAGGAGAAAGGTAAAGGCGTAGAGACGAATATGTGGGAGGAGAAAGGTGAAGGCGTAGAGACGAATATGTGGGAGGAGAAAGGTAAAGGCGTAGTGATGAATATGTGGGAGGAGAAAGGTAAAGGCGTAGAGACGAATATGTGGGAGGAGAAAGGTAAAGGCGTAGAGACGAATATGTGGGAGGAGAAAGGTAAAGGCGTAGAGACAAATATGTGGAAGGAGAAAGGTAAAGGCATAGAGATGAATATGTGGGAGGAGAAAGGTAAAGGTGTAGAGATGAATATGTGGGAGGAGAAAGGTAAAGGTGTAGAGATGAATATGTGGGAGGAGAAAGGTAAAGGCGTAGTGACGAATATGTGGGAGGAGAAAGGTAAAGGCATAGAAGCATTGCACACACTCGTTATAAACGCAGACGACAAAATGTCTAGCGAGGCTAAACAAGAGGAAAAATCGAAAATTAATTTTGCGAGTGCAACAACTCGCCCCAGTGAAAACATAGTAATAAACAAGGAAGATTTAAAGAAATTTCAAGGACTACTAAAAAAAGGTGATAATGTGTAAATTTACGCGACAGAGAGAAAAACTGTGATATTTAAAACATATCATGTAAAAAATTTAAAAATTGACTTCGTACCGAGGGAAGCGATAGAAAAATGCTTGAGGCCGATATGGCAACAAACAAGCTATATAACGAGGGGTAGCTGCTTCGGCACTGTAGAGGTGCATTTCCCTACAATGACACTGAAGTCGGAAGAAGTAGTTCTCCTGCTGACTTACTTAGGAAGGAGAACTTCAAAAGTCACAGTCACTGATATACCCCCTGAAATAGATGCAGCCTGGATGGTAGCCGCTATTCTCATAGGCAAAGAAGAAGAAATTACCATTCTTCAATCTAAGATATACCACCACATGAACTGGGTTGGACAAGATTTAGAGCTTGTCATCCAAGCAAACCCCTCAGACTTAGAAAAAATGCCCAGTTCCCTTACAATTGGAGAAAATACCAGCCTGATGGTGGTAGTTGAGGGCGGAAAGCCCAGGTGTTACAAATGTGGCGAGAAAGGCCACATAAGGTTGAGCTGTAAGAAGAAGACAGCCAAAGAAAATGCAGCAGAAGAGGCAAGCACGACGCCGAAGACAACGACCACACAGCTAGAAATAGCAGCCACGTCACACACACCAATTGCCGAAGTACAGTTGGCAGCGGGAGAAAACAACAACAACAACCAGGAGTGGGTCACCGTGGAACCTTCAAAAAGAAGACAGAAACGAAAAAACCGACCCTCTTCGGATACACAGGACTATGATCTGAGAGAGACAAGCACACCCACACCCACAAATACAGCTGCAAGCACACACATAACCAAAAATACACACACACTGGAAAAATCTCACACAAACACACAGACACCTACCACAAGCACACACACACCTACAAACACCCACACTTCTACAAGCACACACACACACACCCACAAGCACACACACACACACCCCTCCACAATCGCCTAATATAAAAAAGAGAAACACCTTCACGGCGATAAACAAAAATAATAAATGCTTAAGTGACCAAATTGGTTTAATGAAATCAGCGAAAAAATATATCGCAGCAGATATAAACAGTATTATTCTTGAAAATGTCGAGTTTTATACCATAGACAACACAGACTATTTCGAACTAAAAAAATCTTTTGCAGAGTACATCGGCCTGTTACAGATGAACTTTTCAAGTCATCTGTACAGGCAATTCGCGAAAAAAATGACCTCACAAACCACATCACTCACAGACAGAAAAGAGGAGGGTGAAACTACATTCTCTCTCTCTCCCATTAAAACAGTAAGTTTTAAACATTCGACTTATTTTTGACATTCTCGTTTAAACTCAGTTGTTTAAATATTCACGGCCTGGGGTCGTATTGGAAGCAAGGCTACCTCCTCAACAACCTTGGGTCGCATCGTTTGGATGTAGTTGTAATTACCGAATCCAGACTGAGTGGGCTGCAGTCTTTTTCACCCCTTCTAAACGGCTACGAGAAATACATTTCTCCCTGTCAATCGGGAGGGGGCAGAGGAGTGGCAGTGTTGGTCAGAAAAATCCTGGATTTAGAGATTAGCACTGTCTTTATAGATCCAGAAGGCAGGTTGGTCGTTTTGGATGTGATGCATAGCAGTGGTAAAGTGTTCAGGCTGGTCGCTGTCTATGCTCCCTGCAAAGGAAAAGTCGGACAGAAAGATTACTTCAAAAGCCTAGAGAATATTCTCGGCTTGTCGAACACATTAGTATTGCTAGGTGACTTCAACATAATTTGCGATGCATGCTTAGATTATGTTGGCTCGAGAAAGAATACGAGGGGATTACCTCACCTCAACGATCTGCTAAGTCGTTTTGAGTTGGCAGATCAATTCAGACTGGACCACCCAGACGTTCCAGCATGGACCTGGGCAAGAAACGACGGGTCATCCAGATCTTAAATAGATAGAATCATAACTAGAAGGAAAGATAAGAAAATACTTAGCTGTCCACAATACCATATCGTCAGCTACAGTGATCACAAATTAGTGACCTGTACGCTCGACCTATATAGTATGTGTAGACAAGGTACCGGTTACTAGAAGCTAACCAAGTCAGTATTGGACTGTAAAGCCTACAGGAAGCGGATTAGACAATTAGTAATGAGGGCTTTAACCGGATCCATTATCAACAACAAATGGTGGTACACCCTGATAAGAGCCATCAAATTTGAGTCAATTAGGTTTAGCAAAGAATTAGCTAGTGCTAGAAACAAAGTAGAAAAGGAAGTAGTTAAGGCAGTAGATGAGGCAATGAGGTCAGACAGTGCATCGAAAGTGTTAGTGGTGAGGTTGGTACTCAACCAACATCTCAAAACTAAACACGAAGGGTGCATTGTCAGGGCTAAGATCCGTGCAATGAGACAGGAAGGGAACAATGCAGCCGGATGGGCCCAGTGTGGTAGAGGGCCAGCGTGGCAACAACTCAACCATTCGGACTTTGACAGACCCAAATGGTCGATCAGTAAACGAACCCATGGAAATGTGCAAGATGTTTCACAATCATTTCGCCCAGCTATTCGGGATGAGCGTGGGGAGAAGCTCGCAGACTTCCTAGCCGGTTCTCTGCGTCTATCGAGGCCGGACGCAGGATCTTGTGAGGCGCCGATCACAGCCAAGCAAGTTGAGGATGCGTTGGCAGACTGCGGCGGGGACAAATCGCCAGGACTCGATGGTCTGCCTTACAAACTCTATAGTAGCATGCCAGACTTGTTTGGGCACCTACTTGCATGCATTACACCAACTGGCAGCAGAACAGGAGAATTCCCAAGTTTGTGAGCCAAGGGGTGGTAGCGCTGTTAAGAAAGGACCCAAACAAGGGTGATTTAATTGATAATTTTCGGCCCATCACTCTGCTTAATGCAGAGTTGAAGATTTTGGCCAAGGTCTTAGCAAAAAGGTTGGCGCGGGTCGTGAGTGAACTTGTTGGCGAGGTGTAAACTTGCGCTATCCCTGGAAGGACCATCCATGACAATCTCCACTTTCTACGCTATGCCTTAGAAAGGGTAAATAGGATTCCTGGTAAGGGTGGGGCTATGGTCTATTTGGACCAATCGAAAGCGTTCGATAGGTTCGACCATCAGTATCTGGTAGTGGTCCTCGCGGTGGCTGGCTCAGGCCCAACCTTACACGGATGGATCAACGCTTTATAAAGCAACATCGAATTGGTACTTTTTTATAAGCATGATCAGTTTGGAACCTCGGATCAGTGATGGCATTTGTTAAATTGCAATAAATAAATTCTGAAAGAATAAGCTTATTGCTGGAATTGAAACTAAAACCCAGTGCATTGAGACTCAACAGTAATGAATAACCTTTATAAGCTTTAAAAGCTAAGGTGGTCTAGGCTGGATTTGAATCCAGAGTCCAGAAAGTCAGAACAAGTATCCTGAAGCATTCTGACACTTTAAACAACTCTGCTGGTTCACCATTATTTGCATGCAACATTTTTGTTAAAATTTGGGAGTCTTTGTCTGTTATCTTTCGAATTTGTTAGTTTCTTTCCAAGAAGAATGATCTATTTCAAACACCAATTATATGCAATATGTATTATGGAATTTCTCCTCTTTTCTTTCTTTCTTTTTTTTTTTGAGCGTATTTCCTTTGCTTGCTTCCCAGTCTGTTTCTAAAAGTTCACATACAATGGCCCACCACTTTATCATAAGTCTTCTGTCTATATTGCCTATCCCCCACTTTTGGTATGTACTTCACAGATTTGCTTATGCGTGAATACATCTATATTCTGCTGTTAACGACTATTGTAAATAATAATAATAATAATAATAATAATAATAATAATAACTGTACTTGTGGTCAGCATCATCTCCATCTCTATGTTTAAGGCATCATTACTATGATTATGTTAATACATACTAACACATGTTGGTGCTGTTAACCACAACTGTATTTAGTTCAACCCTATTAACGCCAATACAGATGTCCATTACATAATGTTGGTTCTGAACTGTGAACAGATTTAACGACGGTTTGTGCAGGTGAGCATTAGAAATAATTGAAACAGTAGTTTTATGGCTGCATGCCAACTACTTTATCAAGAAAATGCTAACAATATCGAAATAAAAGCATGGAATTGTGATAACAGAAATGTTTTCAAATACTTATCAGAAATACAAACAGCATATTTTAAATGAAACCTGAATTTGTCCAACTGGGCAATTAAGCTGGTTCGTTAATGTCATTCTGATGTTCCATTCTGTTTTAATGCTTGTAATATGAAAAATGGAATGGGACAAGTCCATTTTGTGGAACAAATTAACATTACTTTTAGCAATAAAGAAAGAAATCTATTTATTTATTTATTAAGATTATGGAATAAGCTTTTTGAAACATTAGAATCCCAGAGAAGCCAAATATAGTGCCATGAATCATTAGAAATTTCACAAGCAGTCACTGGCTTTGAAACTGGAAAGTAAAGTGTATGATGTTGTGAGGAAGCTGGCCTCCCAACAATATGTTTTCAGATTCAGTTCCACTGCACAGTACCTGTGGTAAATACTTCATCTATATCCCAGATTCGACCAAAGCCTCATGAGTAGATTTGATAAACAGAAACTGGAGAAGATTATCATATATTTATATGTGTGTGTGTGTGTGCGTGTGTGTATCTATGTATGCATATATTTATGTGTGTACTTTATCTTAACATTGTATAATGATTGTAAATAAGCATCACTGTCATACAAGCTGTGTTGTTAATTTCTTGTCAGCCGTGAAAAAGATGTCTGACCCTGGGGACACATTACTTGGCTTGGAAACAAGTGAGGGTTGTTGACTGGAAGAGCATCTGGGTAGAAAACTAACCACAGCAAATTCCTTCTGAGCCATACAAACTGTAGACCACATGCACCTACAGGTGACACTCAGAGGAGCAAGAGAATGACTTGACCAAAAATGAATTAATCTCTACTATGGTATTGAGTACTCTTTTTTTTTGTCGATGGTCAACACTAAATGGATATATATTATATATATGATGAGCTTCTTTCAGTTTCTGTTTATCAGATCCACTCACAAGACTTTGGCCTAACACTATTGTGGAAGATACTTCCCCAAGGTGGTACCCAGTGGAATTCAAGCTGATTAGGAAGCAAGCTTCTTGATCTCACAACCACATCTGTGTTTTTATAGACATTCAACCATATCACTAGTATGTGCACTTTATATGATCCCTCATCACTTGGTGCAGCAATATTCATCCATAGCTGCACACTTAGAACTGGGAGCAGAGGAAGTACAATTAGTCAAGCAAATAAATCCAGCATGATTGAGACACTGCAGCTCCTAGACATACATATAGGTTGTTATCCCTGCATAAAGAGTCCCTAACAGAATTGGTAAGCACTGGCAAAATGTCTGGTGCTAAAGCTCTTTACATACTAAGTTCAAATACTCTAACAAGTCTTTCATCTTTTATAGCTTCTTAAAATTAAATCCAGTCAAATACTGCGGATTCTTGTTATCATCTTCTTTCCTTCACCTCAAAACTTCTCAACTTGTGCTGAACTGTTCAATATTTGGTAGATTGAGGCAAATTTCTACTGCATCACCTGCTACACCTCCATGTGTGCAGCATTGAGTGTTCTCTTCTGCTGTTGGGTGTGTGCAAACTCTTCCTGGTACTGTATTGTGTTAGGTTTTTTTGTATTTTATCTCTCTTGAGGTGTGGTGCAGTCTTTTGTTGTGTTACTGCTTGTATTGTGTGTTGTGTAATGGTTTGGTTTTTCAGGATTGCTGGTGGATGTTTATTTCATTGAATAAATGCTGTATAGCGCGTGTCTTGTATTTGTAGGTTGTTTTGTTTAAATTGTATTATTGGATTGATAGTGTCTTGCATCGGATGTGGGCTGTAATATTGAGGATCGAGGTATAGCTTCCACTTTTTTCTTCATATGTTATTTCATCATGCTCAATGCTCCAACTATTATTGGGATTATTTTACCTTCATGCTCCACATTTTGAATACTTCAATTTCAATAATAGCAGTTCTGCGGCATTTTTTACATTCCATGCTACGTTGTTTTCTTCTGCTCTTAATACTGTGTTCACATCCAATACGTCCTCTTCCCCTCTTTTTCTTGGTATATACAGTTTGTCTGTGTCACTTTTGCGTGGAGTGACTCATATCTAGTTAGAGCAACTTCCTTGTCTTTCTGTCTAAGCTGTTTACTTCGTCTACTGTCCATGCAATTACCCCTACTCCATATCTAAGGCGTGAAACTGCCCAGGTGTTTATAGCTTCAATCTTATTCTTTCCATTTAATTTCGACTTTAGGATCAGTCTCAGTCTGCACAAGTACTTCACCTTAAATTTTTTTGTCATTTCTTTCTCCATTATTTTATTTATTTCCCAAATCCCCAAGTACCTACAGCCTGTCTCTTCTATCTGCTTCATAACCTCCCACCGACTGTATCACTAGCCTGTCCATACATTTCATTTTGCTTCTCTTCTAGACTAACACACCACACTTTCACAGCCCGAACTCCATTCTGATATCAGCACTGAAGGTATACACTGTATCAATGAGGGAACTGACTTGAGCTTCATTTTTACCATAAAATTTGAGGTCATCCATGAATAACAAATGGTTGGCTTTTTGTTGGCAGCTTTTGAATACTTACCTAGATTTTGCTTTCCTCAGAATCAGTGTTAGTGATATGAAGCACAGTACAAAGATCAGTGGAGACAGGCAGTCCCCTTGGAAGATGCCTCTCCTAATTTCTACTGTTCCTAAACTTCTTCCGTATGCTGTCAGGTCCATCCACCAATTCTCCATACTTTTCCCAAGCAATCACTCAACATTTGATGCAATGCTAAATAGATTCATACACTCCATAATCCAAGAATGTGGGATCATATCATACACCTTATGATAGTTGATCCATGACATGGCTAACTTATTTTTCCTCCTCTTGCAGTCTCTAAGTACAGTTTTGTCTATCAGGAGCTATCATCATCATCATCTCCTCCTCCTCCTCCTCAGGTTTTATTGTAACTCCTGGAGTCTTGCATGCATAGCAGACTTGCTGTCTGGTAACCTCCATGCTATCTTTTCTTTTCAATTCTCCAATACTTTCCTGATTATTCTGGGATCATGCCAATGAGGCAAACCTTTTGTAACAGTTCTACGGAACACTATTCCAATCTCCTCTATATTCTTATTAAATGGCAGTCTTTGATTATACATCTAGAACCTGGTCACTGATATCCCATTAACTCATTGCAGGGGTTCTGTCCCCACTCCCCAATTCCAAATTGTAGGACTTGTCATATTAACACACGTCTAGAATAACTACTTAATTACTTTGTGTTTGCGTATACCAGTGTAAAATGGTGTACCTAATTGCATTCATTTTTTGTCACAGAAAGATAACTTTATCATCAGTAAATAGCAATCAATAACTTAAGTACCAGATTCTGTTCAATATGACAAAAGTAAGTACATTAAAGGCAGTGCTCCAGTGTGGCCACAGTCTTGTGACAAAAATAAATTAAAGAGTAAAGAAATTTGTAGATTTTGCTGGTTGTTAAAACACAGTCTCAAGTTCCATTTCCATTTTGATGCCTGTAACAGAACCAAATTGGAATTTTTTTTTTGTGTTGTTTGTTTTTGTTTCTTGTGGTTTTCAGCTTGATTTCATCTCATGATTGGAATTCTGTGAAGCAAGCAAAAGCATCACTTTTAACAATAACTATTTATTTACCAAACTTGTTGTCTTCATCACATTAAAAACATTCTCTCATGTAGTTTTATGATATTCTTCCATTCTTTGATTCCAATAGACTCTTTTCAACAAATCTCTGAAGACAAACAGAAAATACATTTGGACATGTTCAGTATTTCTTTTAATTCTATTTACATTCATCTATTCCAAACTGATTTGTTTTTTTGTTTTGTTTCTTCTTATTCTGAATGTACCTTCTAATGTCGTGACGTAATTATTGATGTTTATTTTTCATATTTGATTATTTTTATTTTTAGGTTCTAACTTTAAATGGTGTTGACAATTGTGCTGTCTTGGTTCATGAAAATCTTCATTTTGGATTTGGAAGTAACGAGGTAAATTTACATTTCCACATTTATTTACTATTTTCTTTTTCATTTTTTCTATTTTTTATTGATTTATTTGTTTTAAATTCTAGGCAGGAATTTGTGTTTCAGTTTATATGTATTCCTAACACAGCTGAGATTTGTATTTCAATCGTTATCAGCTTTCTGTGGAAATTGCCCAATTAATAACACACACACACGTATATACTGAACATATATATATAGGTAGATAGATACACACATGCATATATATACAAATATATATATACACATATATGCTTGCAAACATACATACATACACAACACATGTATAAATGTCCATGCAAACTCACACACATGTGTAATTGGGAAATAAGCATTAAACAGCAACAACACCAATGTTACAATACTTTTGCTGAAGCCAACACAACCAACATTAAACATAACAAACTGTTTAGATTCCTATGGAGAAATTTCCTGTTTAGCTTCAACTGAAAAGCTGCCATTACACAGTCTAGAAACAATTTTGACACTGATGGAAGTTGCTAATTGGGAAAAATTCTTTTATATTTCTTTCATTTAAGAAATCAATGTCTCAATAAAGAAAAAATATACAAAAGATAAATATAATTAAATTAAAAGAGGAAAAATTGAAGTGTTACGGTTGGATGGAATATGTAGGTGGAATATGTAGAGAAATGGCATGTTTCTATGACTTTTGATTAAAATCTTGTTTAAATTACTTAATTTACTTAAGTACAGTTTAGTTTCAAGTCTGGTGGTCATTCTATCATATATGTGATATGAAAATAAGTGATGAGGAAAAGACTAAAACCTATTAGAGACTAATTATATATTAATCTATTTTATAAGTTGTTTGTCTGATAAGGAATTGCTGACACTCAGTGTTGCATTGGAATGGATTGGTCTTGATTAGTCCCTTGAAATGACACACATTTTGTCAACTTTCAGAATTTTAAATTCCATGTAGTACAAATGACATGTGGCATCCACTTTGGTTGTTGTGGGTTTCAAATTTCTTGGAAGATGTGGAGTGACTTTAATAATTATATATATATATATATATATATATACACAAGATAAGAAAATACAACTAAATCAAATATCAATTATCAGATAATACTCAATCACATACATTATTAAACCACCACATGTGCATGCTCATGTATGTGCATACAGGTACATCTCAGCGTATCCACTTATATTTACTATATTAGGTTTATCTTTGTGCTCTTCTTAATTTGTATTCCATTTTATTTATCTATTTATCTATACATGGATATATATATATATATATATATATATATATATATTTATATTATTTATTTAATTATTTATTTTTGTTTATTTGGCACTTACTAACTTATAATTAATTTAATTTAATTTATAATTAATGAACTCATATCTAAGTTAATAGTAACTTCTGTTTACTTTTTGTGTATGTATATATTCGTTTTGGGATGGGCAGACATATATTTTTAATTTATGATTTAGTGGATGTGGGTTGAGGTGGCGATGTGTGTGAAAATGTGTATGTATACGAATGTATGTTTTTGTACGTATAGGTATGTTCGTGGGTGGATGTATGGATGTATGTTTTTCTTATACATATGAGTACGCAGGTGCGTATTTGGATATGTATATATGTATATGCAAATATTTTTTCATGGGTGGATATAAGTATAGGTTTTATTTGTACGTATGAGTGCGTAGACATATATTTAAATATGTATATATATGTGTGCGCGAATGTTCTCTGATACAGTATATGAGATTGTATTAATATCTATGAGTATATGCGGATGTGCGTGTGAGTGTGTGTGTTAGTGTATAGACACTGCGGCCTGTACTGATTTGTCTATAAGCCATGCAATGACAGACATACACTCTGCAATCTAGTGAATGTGTAGCAATATGTCGGGGTTTATTCAAGTGTGTGTGCATGTGTGTGTGGGTTTAGGGTTGAATGTGGATGTGTATGTTTTTCTTGTGTGGTGTGGGGGCAGCTCTCAATGGACCAACCATGAGGTAGACAATGATAATTTAAATTCAAATCCAATAGTGTATTTATGCCATAAGGAAAATTACTAAATGGAACCCTGACATACATATGTGCCAATTTGGATCCTAATGTAAGCGATATTAATAATATTATGAATGATAATGATGGTAGCATTAATGGTATTGACAACGATAATGATGCTAACTTTAATGACACTTTTGAAATTAGTAAGAAGTAATATAATGCACTATTGACTATGTATATTTGCATCTAGGTACTAATATGTGTATGTTTATTATCACAATATTAAGTTGAAAAACTGAAACATTTAATGTGGAACATATATATGTTTACTAATTTATATTATTTATTTGCATTATTATGTATATGTATATTTTTATATGTATAGGGGTGTGAGTATATGCACTCATATGTATATCTCCGAAGAGGCCTTATGATACTTTTGTAAATGTCTCATTTATATCCATATATTGACCTACCATAATAGGCTAATATTGGTAAAATGAGACATACTTATCTACATGGCTGAAACAGCTGTAAGATGTAATCTATACTTATATTTATATTTACTTATATTTATATTCTCTTTTTTATATATATTCTACTTATTATACAACATTACTCTTTTATGTACACTTTTTTATGTACATTCCTTTATGTACACTGATTTGTTCTACTTTTTTATGTTTAACCCTACAGTCTCTTATGTGGTGGTTTAATAAAATATGTGATTGAGTATTATCTGATAATTGATATTTGATTTAGATGTATTTTTTCCATTTTCTTATCTTGTATTAATAATTTGTGGTAAATCATTTTACCTTTGCCCATATAATACAGTAAATGAATTGATTGCATTGCAATCCTTAACATTTATGTATTAACTTTGTTGGGTACTTCACTAGCAGTATATTGATATATGTTATCCCATGGAGGGTTGCATTTACAACCCCTATCCCGATTTTATTTCTTGAACTTCATCTCACCTTATTTTACCTGATCTCATTCACCTTATGGTTTCAATTACTTTGTATTTAGCTATTTATCCATATTCTTTCAGCTCATTGTTTTCTCTTTCAATTTATGTAATTTCAAACACAGTAAATACATGTTGACTCATAAAATAGTAAATCCAGTTGCATAACTTTGTCAGAATCAGTATAAATGCAGTAATATTGTCTCCCTGTATCTCTTTTATGTGTAGTAAGTTCTAGACTTTCAGACAATTGGTTATGATTATAATCCCTTTTAGTTAATTAACTAATTATTAATCTACTATGAGTTTTTTTGTGTGTGTGTGTGTATGTGTGTGTATACATGTGTAAAATGTTTGTATCTGTGTATGTGTGTGTCTGAACACCACTGTGTATAAATGTGTATGTGCTACTACACACATATGAATCTATGTGTTTGCTAATATGCTTTTTACAGTATGTTTTAGTTGATACCATATCAACATTGTTCAAAATACACAGCCATCCCTGAAAACCAGCAGAGCATGAAATTCCAACTACTCACCTGTCCTTTCTGTCTCTGATCTTTCTTTTAAACCTTATTTTGTTCCCATTTTATGTCTATCCCTTACTACTTTTCATTATTTTTTCATTTTCATTTATTCATTCTATTCTTCCTTTAACTTAATTGGTCAACCAATTTGTTCTATCTTAGTCACCATTTGTCTTCCTTTGACAACCCTATTTTTACATTTTTTTTTCTCTTCAGTTTTAATTTTCACTGTATTTATTATCTTCTGTTTCTTCCTCTGAATTTATATTGTTCTTTCACTATTGTCCCCTTCCTCCAAGTATTGCCATAACTGACAATATGCTGAGTACATCTATTGCCTGTGAGAGCCAGCTTCTTTCTTCTCTGTAGTAGAGTTGAATGTTTTTAACTACAATGAGTTGTTCTAAGGATTAAACTGTTGGTTTCCATCTCAGCCCCACTTACACATGTAACATATTTTATGTATAGGCTTTAAATAAATATTTTAAAAATTAGGAAAAAAAAAGTTTTCTTTCCAGGAACCTGAAAAACATAGGCAACTGCTTATACGATGGTCACTATTAATTAGTGTAATTTGAAGCCAATTATCACCTTGGTTTCAAACACATCACATCACAAATATGGCTAATTATTCATTTAGACCAGTCAGGCAATATCTTGACCAATTTGCTGATCGTTTAGATTGTCATATTTCCTAAAATATTCATCCAAATTTCACAAATGACTTATCAAAATGTTTCTTTCTGGATGCTCTCCAAGAAAAAGTGCAGTAGAAATTACATTTAGATATTTTCAAAAATTCATAGTCATACATAGTTATATATCATCATCATCATCGTTTAACATCCACTTTCCATTGTGGCATGGGTTGGATGATTTAACTGAGGACTGGCGAACCAGATGGCTGCACCAGGCTCCAATCTGATCTGGCAGAGTTTCTACAGCTGGATGCCCTTCCTAATGCCAACCACTCCGAGAGTGTAGTGGGTGCTTTTACATGCCACTGGCATGTGGGCCAGTCAGGTGGTACCGGCAACGGCCATGCTCAAATGGTGTTTTTTATGTGCCATCTGCACAGGAACCAGTCAACGACCTTACTCTGGCACTGGCAATGACCTCGCTCGAATGTTTTTCATATGTCACCAGCACAAGTGCCAGTGATATCTTCATCTTCATCATTTAGCATCCATTATCCATGCTGGCATGGGTTGGACGGTTTCACCAGGGCTGGCACGCTGGAAGGCTGCACCAGACTCCAGTCTGATTTGGCATTGTTTCTACTACTGGATGCCCTTCCTAACCCCAATCATTCCAAGAGTGTAATGAGTGCTTTTACATGCCACCAGCAAGGGTGCCATATGTGTGACACTGGTATGACCATGATTTTGCTCGGTTTGATGGGTCTTCTTCTCAAGCACAACATTATGCCAAAGGTCTCAGTCATTGCCTCCATGAGGCCCAACACTCGAAAGGAGCTTTTCATGTGTCACTGGCATCAGCCGCCTTGCCTCCACGAGGCCCTACGCTTGAAAGGTGCTTTTTACGTGCCACTGGTATTGGTGCCAGTGGCACATAACTACAATTTTATTTAACTACGATAACTACTAGCCATAACTATGATTTCATTTGACTTGACAGGTCACCAGAGGTCTCAGTCACTAGTCATTGTTTCTGTGAGGGCCAAATCATGCTTCATCACCTCATCCCATCTCTTCCTGGGTCTACCTCTACCACAGGTTCCCATTACAGTTAGAGATTGGTACTTCTTTACACAGCTGTCCTCATCCATATGCATTACATGCACATACCATCGCAGTCGTTTCTCTTGCACACCACATCTGATGTTTCTTATGTCCAACTTTTCTCTCAGGATGTTTATACTCTGTTGAACATGCATCACTGCACATCCAGTGAAACAAACTAGCTTCATTTCTTTCAAGCCTATGCATGTACCCAGCTGTCACAGCCCATGTTTCACTGCCATGTAGCTTAGCTGTTTGCACACAGGCATCATCCAATCTGCCTTTCACTCTGAGAGAGAGGTCTTTGTTGGCAGCAGAAGTAGGAGCTCTCTGAACTTTGCCCAGCCTATTCTTATTCTCATAGCTACACTCTCGGAGCATCCACCTCCACTACTAACTTGGTCACCTGGATAACAGAAGCTGTCTAATACCTCTAGCTTACCCCTTGACAGTTGATGGAGTCTATTTTCTGTACATTTTCGGTATTTATTGTACCTGTGCATCTTCCACACACAAAAGCTGTTTTACCTGTTAACCTTCCTCTGATATTGCTGCACCTCTTGTCTCCATAACTTACAATGGGTACATCTTTGTACCTACAGCTTTCCTACAGATCAAGCAGGGTCATCTATCTGAAGGGGTTTGTGGTTTGTTTGCCTTCCTACTTACTAAAAATTTGCTTTTTTGTTAGGTTAACTCGAAGACCCTTCAATTCTAGACCTTGCTTCCATACCTGAAACCACTACTTCTTCAGGTGATCTATATATATATGTGTGTGTGTATATATATCACCTGAAATATATTGACAATGTATATTTAATGATACACAGATATGGCTAGGATGCACAGTGTTTAAACAAATGCTGCATAAAATAAGTCAAATTTGTCAGAAGGTTGCTGTGCTGATGATACCATAACTGCCCATTATTTTTTCCGATACACCAGGCACTCTGAGTAAATTCTCATACCTCAGTTTTATTATCTAGTAATAAGGGTGTGTGTGTTTGTGTGTATCAATTTTTAGTACCTACAAGTGATAAATTACAAAACTGAATCAGTAGAACTTGAGTTAATGCTCAAAGAAGAAATGGATAGAAAAAACGTTCTTTCCATGAATTTCCTCCAAACTGTTTTGTATCTTCAATGAAATATCTCGCTTCATAAAATGCTTACTTAATACATCACAGGTCATAATGTGCTGATGATTTCTAAAGATTTTAAGAACTTTGTAATAAAAAATAAATAAACAAGAAAACATTTAATTTGTGAATTCTGTATTTGTTCCTCATAGTTCATCACTTTCAATTCAAATTTTTAATCCTGATGAATGATATGAAAAATGGTTATCTCCCTTGTAATAACTGCCTCCATTAGAGGAAGACATGTTTAAATCTTAACTGAATAGTTCAAAAATATCACAACTTAGAGCTTTGCTTTGCCATTTTATCAGCTGACAGAATCCAAGAGTGCTGCTTCTTACGTCATCAAAGTTTTGAAAGCCTCTCAGAAGAATGTATATGATTTTATTTGCAAAAGAAATAATGTCATACAAGCAACGTTTTAGTAAAGTGAAGCCAGCAGTAAAGAAGGGAAATCCCTCTAAAGTGAATTCTTGGACATCTTCTGTTGCTGTTTCAACATCTTTTCGAAAGTCAAGGCAGCCTGTTATTACACAAGCGGTATTTACTTTCTTGAACACAAGCTGCCAATAATTCCATGTTTTTCAGTTCCACCGTTTCTATTCTGCAACAATATTCTTATCTTCTCACTCAAAGACTACACTGATACTATAATGACTTTGCGAATTAATTTGCCTCATTATCATCTTCAAATTACTGAATATTTCATTGTTTGACTCAGAAATATAAAAAAAAATATATATATAAAGTGAAATAAATGATAAAATTAGAACTTGTAACTATATTCATCCAGGTTAACTTATGAGAATGCAATTACTTTTTTTTTTTTTTGGTTATGTGTGTGTGCGTGTATAGAGAAACAGTGTGTGTATGTGAGAGAGGCACAGGTATAGCTATATGGCGGCGAGCTGGCAGAAATGTTAGCACGCCGGGCGAAATGCTTTGCGGTATTTCGTCCGCCGCTGCGTTCTGAGTTCAAATTCCACCGAGGTCGACTTTGCCTTTCATCCTTTCGGGGTCGATAAATTAAGTACCAGTTACGCACTGGGGTCAATGTAATCGCCTTAATCCGTTTGTCTGTCTTTGTTTGTCCCCTCTGTGTTTAGCCCCTTGTGGGTAGTAACGAAATAGGTATAGCTATATGGCTGTTTGCTTCCCAGATCTATATTTCTGGTTCAGTCCCTCTGCTTTGGCAAATGTTTTCTAACTGTAGCCCCAGACCAATCGAAGTCTTTTAAGTGATTTTGCTTGACAGAAACTGAAAGAAGTCCATCTCTCTCTCTCTCTCTCTCTCTCTTCTCTCTCTCTCTCTCTCTCTCTCTCTCTCTCTCTCACACACACACACACACACACACACACACACGTGTGTGTGCATGTGTTGGTGTTTTCTTGTTTTGTTAGTGTGTGAGAGATGTAAACAAGTGTCAGCATCTTATGAGGAATATTGGTCATTTGCAATCTTCCACAAAAACATGCCTGGCCTTGGGTAAATATTGCTTTGCTTGGAAATGAGTGAGGGTTGGTGACAGAAAGGATATCTAGCTACAAAAAAATGTAGTTCTATGAATTCTATGTGAGCCAAGTATGGAAAAGTGAACATTAAGAAGAAGATGATGGAAACACACTATTTTTTTAACAATAGCATTATTAATTACTAATTTCAATGAGTCTGACTGTTTTACAACAGTGAGAGTGAGAAGGGAGTGTTTGTGTAGCTTAGGGAGAATAAATGTTACAGAATAATTTGACTTTGTATGCACCCAGCATGATCATCATCATCATCATAACTGACATTTACCTCTTGTACCAATATACATCGGTAGAAAGTGTACTATGCACACACACATGCAGACTTGTGTGTGTGTGTAGGGAGAGAGAAGAGGGAGAGAGAGATTCTCACAGACCATGATGGCAGAGTGTCACTTTTAGTGTCTGGTTCAAAAATTGCCAACTAATTTATCAGCAGGAAACCGTTGGTACCAGAAACTTAATGTAAAGTCCATTAAGAAATTGATTTTCTACATTTTTGGTGTTTAGTGCTCGTTTCAGTTCATTATCAGTATCTGTGTGTGTGTGTGTGTGTGTCTTTCAGTACATTTTGTGTCTACCAAATCCTCACAAGGCAAGGTAGAAGACACTTGCTTAAAGAAATACACTGTGGAATTGAACCCTGGACTCTGTGGTCACAAAGCCAAATTGTTAACCACTCTGCCATGCCTTCCCCATTTCATACTTGTCCCCTATTTGGTAAATGTTTACTGAATCTCTCTCCCCCACATCCTACACTCACACATCCCCACCTTAAAAAAATAATAAAAAGAAAAACACAAACAAAGCCATATTCTGACATAAATGTCTTTGTTTCATTCTCGTTTTAGGTATGTTTTAGGAATTATCTCTAGAAATATTTTACTGCAAGTTCTTCAAACTATTGCAGTCTCTTGACATTTTATGTCTGTTTCTTTCTTTGTTTAGTAACTTTATTGAATGAGAGACGGTGAATAGAAACTGTGTTTGTATTTAGTGATAAACAAACAAAAAAATCCTACTGTTAAAAAAGAAATGAAAAAATTTAAATAAAAACCGTAATTTTTTTATAGGTTTCTCTTTCTGTTGTCTACGGGAGACTGTAAGGTTTTATTTTCCTTTATCAGTTTTACATAGATTTCAACTGACTTTATTGACCGATTCTATCTACTTTCTTCAACTCCCAAGCTAGATTGATGATAGAATGCTGGCTTCATACTTAGGACAGCAGTGTGCAGTGTTCTATCGATCAAGGTTGGTTGTGGGGGAAAGATTGTCATCTGAAAACAAATTGAAAAATAAGCAAACAGACAGTACATTGGATTATGTTGGTTCCTGGAGGATGTAACTGTCTGTGTTCTTGTGATTGAATTAAAGGAGAATAGGGATTTCACAGACAATTATTTGCTGATTCTAGTTCAACCCAAATGCCAAAGACTGAAAAGTATGGTTAATTACTGAAACATTATGTTCTATTTCAATCAGTGCTTGAAGACGAATGCAACTCTTTGAAATCCTCTGTAGAATTTAACAGAAGTCTTCTCTTCGATATCTTCTCTGAAATAAGTAGAAAATAAGGAATTGTTTCAAAGACAAATTAATCCTAGGAATATTGACAAGTGGAGGTGGAGGGAGTAGGAGATGCTTTCCTGAAGCTTTTAGTAAAACTAATGTGAATGAAACAATTCCAGCCGGGAACTGAAACTAAACTTGGGACAAAGTTTAATATAATTTATGATAATATATAATATTACATGCAGCTCTTTACTGTAGCTTATACGTCAGAGTAATGCACAGTTTATTGTAACACACTCTTTACTGAATCACAGTTTCGAGTAACACAGGATTCTATCATGCATATTTCAATGTAACAAATAGTTTACTGTAACACAGTTTGCTGTAACACATAGGCCACTGTAACACCTCATCCAATATAACCTGGTATTCTGATTGAAACCAGGGACCAGCAGAGACCCCTACCAACATTGGGCAACACCTGCAGTGTATTTATTTTATGAAGGAAGAAAGCAAACATTCTTCAAAATGTGAAGCTTTCTATTTACAGAATGTGAAATGGTGGAGTCTGTATTTGTCAGTTTGAATGGTATGGCTGCTTGGGTAATAAGGCTGCTTTGTAATCTTAGGCTTGGGTTCAGTACCACTGCATAGTACCTTGGGCAGTGGTCATCTTTTGTATCCTCAGATTGACCTTGGGTCAACACATGTCTGTTAAACTCCGTTTTCATCAATGGTTCAGTGTAGACTTTTGACTTGACTTGACTTGAGACAGCATTCACCCGGGGTGGGTTGTGCTGGCTTCATTCATCCTCAGTGCTGCATCTCTCACAAACGCCAACCAGGCCTGGTTATTTGAGGCTAACGTTAGCAGTTGGTCGGTCAGTGTAGAGTGACCAAATGGTCAACAAGTTTGCTTTGCCACCATCAAGTTCTCAGTTTGATCTCACGACAACTTGGGCAAATGATGATTAAGTGATGCTGCCATATGGCATCTACTACGATCTCTTCTGTATATCCTAATTGCTATCATCATCACTTTAACAGCCTTTTTCTATGCTTATATGATCAGATAGAATTTGTTGAGGTAGATTTTCTATGGCTGGATGCCCTTAATGATGTCAACCCTCACCTGTTTCGAAGCAAGATAATATTCCCCCATCCACCCACCCACCAGACTCGGTCTTCATGAAAGAATGGAAAGAAACAATTGTGCTTGTGTGATGGTGATGCTCATTTACAACCCTCGCACGGTGTCTAGACAAGAGTACACACACACATACACACACACATGCACATTTCTATGTATATGCACGTGTGTGTATGCATGTGCATGTCCAACCCGTTGATGATTATGATGTGTTTTTTTAATTTCCCATTTATCAAACCCACTTATAAGTTTTTGGTTGGCCAGGGCTATAGTAGAAGACACTTGCCCAAGGTTCTATGCAAGAGGACTGAAATAAAGATCACTTGATAAGGAAGCAAGCTTCTTAACCATTAGATATCAAAAGATATCTAATGGTCAGTGAAAGTAAAACTTCTGTGAGTTGATTTTGATAATTCTGGCAGTAGCACTTTGAGTTTATGAAGGCACTCCTATGGAATTGTTGAGCTTGCTAGGAATATTAACCAAAGGTGTTCCTCAGATCCTTCATTGCCACATGAATATGAATAAGAAACTCTTTTGGTAATGTTGTCTTCGATATAGAAAGTCTGGAATAAAAGCTGGAAGATTCCTGACCAGAATGTTTCCGGTTGTGTTTCTGTTTAGTCAGAGCTAAAAGATAAACAACTTAAAAATGCAAGATCTAGAGCAGTAGAAATTGGTGCATCTATATCTGAATTTGTCTGTCTGTTTGTCTATACATACATACATGCATGCATGCATGCATGCATGCATACATACATACATACATACATACATACATACATACATACATACATACATACATACATACATACATACATACATACATACATACATACATACATACATACATACATACATACATACATACATACATACATACATACATACATACATAAATACATAAATAAATAAATAAATAAATAAATAAATAAATAAAAGCAGAAGTGCTAGTTCTAAAATCCTAGGAATAGTTGTACTGATCTGGTCCCGTCGCTAGGGGATGGTAGGGGTCCGCCCCCACTGCTCGCAATTTTATCGGCTGCAGCTGTGCATCATTAACCAGCAAGAGGAGAGGTCCTCTCGGGGTTAAAAAAATTGCAGTAGAGTCTGCTCATACAGAAAGCCATGTTAAAGTGGCTACAAATATTACTTATATATACATATATCTGTGGAGGCACAATGGCCCAGTGGTTAGGGCAGCGGATTCGTGGTTGTAGGATCGCAGTTTCGATTCTCAGACCGGGTATTGTGAGAGTTTAGAGAGCGAAAACACCTAAAAGCACCACGAGGCTCCGGCAGGGAGTGGTGGCGATCCCTACTGTAATCTTTCGCCACAACTTTCTCTCACTCTTTCTTCTGTTTGGCCTGCTCACTTAGCCAGCAGAGTGGTGTCATTTGAAGGCTAAAACAATGTGAAGCACATTGTGACCAGCAATGTGTAGCAACATCTGATAGCCTGGTCGGTCACGTGATCACGTGATGTATATATATCTAATGTAAAGTGCATTGTGACTAGTGACGTATAACAATATCTGGTAGTCTGGTTGATCACATGATCATGTGATATAAATATTGATACAGGTATAGGTATATCTTGTAATCATTTAGACCTTGAAAAAATCCCCTTTGATGTTATTGCAGGCTCTCTGGCTATTTTATCTCTCCTCCAGTTTTAGCATGTTATATCTCAATGTACTTTATGATTTTACATTGGCTGCTTAGCACACATCTGTTCTGCTACATCTATATCAATGACTGTTTTGCAAAGTTACAATATATTTTCAGCTCTAATGACAGAATTCAATGTGTTGAATATTCATAGAAACCTTTAATGTGCAAGAAAAAATATTGTTAAAACATTGACCACAAACAATAATGCTATATATCACAGCTAAAATGTAGGGAAAAAAGTTCATTACAATACTAGCAAATCATTTCGAAAACATTGAATTCTCACTAACATTTCTGCCACCATTTTATGTAAAAGATACCTCACATGTGGCAGCAACTTTGCATCTATAAAGTGGCATTTATTTACTTTTTCTTTCGTGATCAAAGCTATCTGCAGTGTATAGAAGTTTTATCATTGATTTTGAATACCAAGTTTGTGTCATTCTCGCAAGCAGATAAAGTATCATTTTTAGTAGGAGTTTTCTGTCATTGATAACTCTATTCTGGCTATTTTTTTTTCTCTCTCTCAAAGAACTACGATGAAATCTTTCTACGATATCCATATTTGTTTGGTTTTTGGATTTATTTTAGTTTTTCTGTCACTATGTTTGAAGTTAGTGTAGTAAACATCTTCTGTTGTATAAGCTTCAGTCGAAGGAATTTCGTTCGATACATAAGAAGTATTGTTACATTTACTAGAATGAATTTCATTCGGTATGGTTTCTGGTTGCGCAGTCCAAAAGTGAAATGAAATGAAAATAAATATTATGTCTTCATATACGAGGCTAAGTTGATCAAAGTTTTATTTTATTTTATTTTCTTGAAATTTTTGTTCAGTTTTCTTTCTTGATGTTTCTCTCTCTCTCTAAAAGAGGTAATTTATATCTTATATCATTGTTTCTTGATTCATAATAGAAATTATAGCTTCATTTTAACAATTGATACAACCATATCAAAGTATATAAAGTGAATTATTTTCAAGAAAATTCACTTCTTTCAGTTGCAATATAAAGCAACAAAACTCGCATTGATTCCTCATATAACAAAGAAGTTATCCTCACATTTAACAGAATGTGAACTTCACTTAAAATATATGGGATTTTAGAAAATATTCTATATATTTTTGTTTTCGGAATCAGGTATCAATATCTCAGCTTTTGGAAAAGTTTTCAAGCTGAATAAAATTTTCGAGAAAAGGTTTTAATTTTTAATTTTTATTCTTTTTTTAAATAGTTAATGTAGGATTTATTGATTTGCATTCGATATTTCCATTAAATATTCACCACAAATTACTACAAAGAAACATTGCATAAATATTGTGGGGCTGAAACATTTGAATAGAACGGTATTTTACAATACAGATTATTACATGTTTATATATGCTTGATCATACATTTTTTTGTGTTTTATTTATTTATCTTTTTTTTCCTGAAACATTTCAACTCAGGTGTGGTTGAGTGGGGCTAGGGCTTTTAGTTTGCAGCTGCTTGACACCTTGAGCAAGTGTCTCTTATTACACCCTTGGGGTTGATCAATGTTCTGTGAATGACTAAATTTGGTTGTTTGGCTGACTGGAAACTGTGTAAAAATGCTTGTCATATATGTGTGTGTGTGTATGTGTATGTATACATACACATATGCATATATATATATGTATGTGATATATATATATATTCATCATCAACATCCTTTTGTCCATATTGGCATGGTTTGGATGGTTTGAGTGGAACAGACAAGCCAGAAGACCTCCACCAGATTCTATGTCTATTTTGGCATGGGTTGTATGGCTGGATGCCCTTCCTGGCACCAACCACTTTACTGAGTGTACTGGCTGCTTTTTATGTTTTGAAGGTCTTTGTCTTGTCAGCTGTTTGGTGACATCCAGAGCATTGGTGGCATATAAAAGGCATCCAGTGCATTAGAAAGAGCATCAAAGAAAATTCCTTGTGGTATTCCTTCCATTTCAGTTTCACCAATGACGATCTGACAAGGCTAGAAATAGTCATATGGAAGCTTTTTGTTTCAGCCCTCTCCCTAAAAGCTAAACCCTCTTGCTACAAATACTTTATTTACTCTCATGGGGAAGTGAAAATTGTATGTCTCTTAAAGAGATGTATACTTTATATTTCAAAATATTTGGAAATGCTGTGTAGTGGATTATGAGCCTGTGAATTAATTAATAAATAAACAAATAAGCTGATCATCATCATCATGAAAGACAACTAAGTTTAATAAAAAAATTCTTTTGTCATGCTCAGCATTTTTTTTTTTTTTGCATGTATAATAAACTTCAAAATGATTTCAGAGAATCATTTGGTTTTCAGAATTAAATTTCAAATATAAAATTTTGTAAAATCTCTCATATACATTATTATGTTAGTAACAAAGAAGTTAAAACAATATAAAAAAAAGTTGACGCAGGAGTCTATTCAATTTATTAATTACATTTTCCATTTTTACTAAAAATCAAGAATGATGATGATTAGACAAACATTGACAAAATTAATTATATTTTCCACTAACAGCATATGTACGCATAAATGTATGTACGTATGCATGCATGTATATATATGTAGATGTTTCCATATAAGACTATATCACATGTGTGCGTTTGCATGTGTATATATATGAGTAAAACTGTGTCCAGTGCATATGTGCGACTATCATGCACGTGTCCCTTTTTTTATATGGATATGCATATGTTTGTATATATGCAGGAGTGTGAATGTATGTCTGTGTCACCATGATTGATCGTTAGCCACAACACACATTTTTTTCACTCCTTGTTTCTCTCCTTGTTTTTTCTGTGTCCCTTTCTGTAGAAGAGCATAGGCTCGAAACGTAAAAGACTTTTTCTATTCCTGAGCATTATACTAATACATCTGTTTGTTTTGTACATCCCCTGTCTTCGTCTTTTGTTTTTTTCGTAAACTCTCCCTATACATATATACATAAATCAAAATCAAAATCGAAATCGATCTACATCAATGGAAATTGTAGTTGTGATACCAGTGCCGGTGGCATGTAAGAGAACCATCTGAACATGGCTGTTGCCAGCGCCGCCCCAACTGGCCTCCGTGCCGGTGGCACGTAAAAAGCACCATCCGATTGTGGCCATTACCAGCCTCGTCTGGCCTCCGTGCTAGTGGCACGTAAAAAGCACCATCCGATCTTGGCTGTTTGCCAGCCTTGTCTGGCACCTGTGCTGGTGGCACGTAAAAAGCACCCACTACACTCACGGAGTGGTTGGCGTTAGGAAGGTCATCCAGCTGTAGAAACATTGCCAGATCAGACCCTAGTTGAACCGTCCAACCCATGCTAGCATGGAAAGCAGATGTTAAACGATGATGATATATTTATATATATATATATATATAAATATCTAAATATGTATTATGTTACGTGTATGCATGTAAGCACCTATGTGTATATGAGGATGAGGTTGTGTATACATATATATATATATATATATATGTGTGTGTGTGTGTGGATATATGTGTATGTATGAGTACGTACATACATATATGTTTGTGTGTGCATGTACATATACATGTTTGTGTGTGTACATATATAGACGTTGTGAATGCAGGAGGTTTATGTCTATGTGCTGTGAGAATATGGTTGTGTGTATTTTTTATCTTTTTCTTTTTCTACCTATTAGAGTAACTTCCCTTTTATTCAATGGTTTTCCATAGCATCTATTGCCATTGATAGCTGACGAGAATGTATTGTAGCTCTTCACTCCAACATTCAAAACTTTGAGTCCTATAATGATAGCCTTTTACTGTTTGTTCTAATTTATAACATATATAAATAATCCTCTTCTTATCTGATATCGCGGTCTTATTTTTTGTTGTTAATTTTTATTACTATTACTATTATTATTATTATTAAATGTATTGTCCTGCTTTGAAGATTATTTGAGTTTAAAGCCCAATGTTTTATCAAGGCTTAGACCCAGTTGATCCAGTATATGAAAATACAACCATCGGTGGATTGCTTATTTAGATTTCTATACTCAATCCTCAGCCCATTTCTGTCTTCTATGCTTTGGGATATTTGCTCTCAGTGACCTCTGAGAACTGATAGATTCATATCTTCTGCAGTGTGATCAGTGCCATTTTGGGGTATCCAAAGTATGGAGTCACTCAACCCTTTTCTCCTTACTCCTCCAGAAGTGTCCAACTTGACTGCCCCCTTCTTTCTCTCTTGTTTTCTGGTAGTTTTGCTTATTCACTGATGTATACCAGTATAAGATACACTCATGCACACACACACACACACACACACACAGACACATGCACACACACACAGATGCATATTCTTTTCATGCTGGCTTGGGTTGGATGTGTCATTGCTACACATCTAGATGGGTTGAGGGACCACATCTTGCTCCTAAGTTTGATTTCAATTTTGGCATGGTTCGATGACTAGAAGCCCTCCCTAACACCAAGTGTACAGAATATACTTCTTCTTGAGACCACCACTTGAGAGATTGTCCTGGTGACAAGACTCAAGGATCTTTCCAACCAGAAGCTTAACAGAGTTTGCTTGGTACACCTTATTGTGATACCAGCACAAGAGACATTAGATTTGAGCGGCTGGCAGAAAACAAATGGTTAAAGTGAATGGGTAATGTTGATGCCAAATGGTCAGAGCTGGGAGTATATGTAGAATGTGTGGGGTACACGCAGGACTTTAGGTATGTACCTCAAGAGAGCCAGGGTGCACAAGATAAGAGAGGGGATAGTGTGTGTGTGATCATCATCATAATTGTTTGACGTTTGTTTTCCATGCTGGCATGGGTTGGATGGTTTGACAGGTAACTGGCCAGCTGGAGTATCTGTCCCAACTCCAATTGTCTGTTGTGCCATGGTTTCTACAGCTGGATACCCTTCCTAATGCCAACCATCCCACAGAGTGGGCTGAGTGCATTATACATGTCACTGGCACAGTTGTATCTGCACAGCACTGGCATGAGTGCATACACATACAATGGGCTTCCTCACAGCTTTCCACTCAGAATCTATTGGTCATCTGAAGATAAACTTGAAGACACTAGCTCAAGATGTCAGGAATTAGGGTTAAAATTGAAACACCATTTCTTATAATGTATGCCTTAGCTGCTCAGTCATACCCATACCTTCACCATACCCATACACTTGGTGTGAATGGTGTACTTGAGCAATTCTGTTTAGGAATTTACTTTCTGAATACAGTAATGCTTGTGAAAAATTCTTCAACTTGATGCAATGGCAAGAAAAGCTAAAACCAAAGAAATATAACCTTAATCATGTGAATTTGTGAAGAAGTCTTTGATTAAAAGAGAACCATTCAGATTTGTGTCTTCCTTCAATGTTTTTTACTTGCATGATCTGAATACAAAAAGCCGAAACTGGGGGGGGGGGGCGTTCTTCCAAAGAATCTCTGGAATAACATTATTCAACAGAGTGCACAGTTTGGAGATGCTGTTTTTCCATATCAAGAGGTCATAATAGTTGTACTGTGGAAATTTGATTAGAATGTTCTAGGAAAGGATTATAAAATGGAAACTGAGCCAGATGGCACCAGACCAAGAACAAGATGGCTGATAATGTCCATAGTCTCAGCTATTATAAGATAAAAATAATGCATGACTTATAAATTAATTATAGGCTGCAAAGATGTGGCTGTGTAGTTAAGAGGTTTGCTTTCCAACCACATGCTTACAGGTTCAGTCCCTTTGCATGGTACCTTAGGCAAGAATCTCCCTTGTCTGAACATAATGCAATGGTTAGAAATGAACATTACTCACATACAAGCACTCTTTTTTGGTAAACCTGTTCAGCCAAGGAGAAGAACTACTTTACTTGAGAATAGGTGAAGGTTGTTGATTGGAAAACCATGTGGCTGTAGAAAGTCTGCCTCCATAAATTTCATCTGAGCCATACAATCATAGAAAAGCCTGGGGGTGGGGCATGATGATGATGATGATGATGATGTGTTTGTGTTTGTGTTTCCCATCACATGACAGTTGTAAATGAATGTCGTTCCCATAGCAGCATCATTCATTTTCAATAAACTGCAAGATAAGGTCCGGCTGTAGAAAATCTGCCTCGACAAACTCTGTCTCACTGATGTGAGCATTAAAAAGTGAACCTGACAATGAGGATGAAGATGTCACCAATGATTCACATTCAAGATGCTTTGTATAAGCTCCCTAAAGCTATAGGGTTGCGAAACAAACTTCTTAAACATGTTGCTGTACCTGCATGAATAATACCATGAAGAACAACATTACTTTTCCTCAAGTTATGACACATTAAATAATAGCCGTCTGCCTATCACACTTAATGCTGATATATATCGTTAGTTAATTAGACAAACTAATTGTGGTATTCACCACTGTTGAATGATTTTTTTTTGTTACTGATAAATATTTGTGGTTTTAAAACACCATAAGAGATTATCTGCTGATGAATGCTGCACTTAATTGGTGTATTTTTGATGTATCTACATTGAGTATGTTAAACAGATGGCTATTGTAATCTAATACTACTTCTGTTGCATATAACAGATATTAAATAATGCGAACTGCTAAATCTTCTGTTTAGTATATCAGGTCCCTATTGAATTACCAAGCTGCTTCTGTATTGTCCCATTAGTGGTTAGTTACAAACATTAGCAGAGGAACAATGTGACCATTCACAGCTTTGTTTGTAAAGAAAATGTTAATATAATTCTATGCCATAATAAATTAGTCTCTTTTCAAAAACGAAAACTTGCGTCCATTTTCAGTGTTTATTCACTCAACTAATTTGTCTTTCTGCTATGCATCGGCCATTGATTTGAGGTAACCCTTAATCCTATCAGATGGAAATACTTAAAAGAAATATTTTTCACTGCATTTACAAAGTTCCATTTTAGAAATTTTCTTTTTTCATTTTCTTATCCATGCAAATTAGTGTTAAATGGCATTTGGTCCACTAAAGATTTTTAAAGTTTAATTCAACTACATTACATCTTGTTAATGTTTATTTTATGTAAATCAGTTGGAACATTAGTCCTAACCAATTTACTCTTGTAACCATCTGTATTAGTTACACTCACTGATTGAAATTCTTGCCGAGTTATTCAAATTTGAAACAACTCTAATTATCAGATATACTGAGAATGCATTTTAAGCGTGGAACTCAGCAGCATTTTGTCAATTGTCTTCTTATGGAAATTAATATCTATTCACTGCCAAATTCACATGTTTCATTTGAGAGACTGCTTTTTGGAAAAAAAAAATCAATAAAAAGTAAAATAAAATAAAATATATTTATACATATTCCCATTAGTTTGTCTCCCTATTAGAAGAAAAAGGAAAAATTTTCTTTCTCCCCATTTCTCTCTCATCTCTCCTCATCTCTTTCTCTCTCTGTCTGTCTCTCTGTTACCTCTCTTTTCTCTCATTTCTCTCCCTCTCCCTTTCCATCTCTCTCTCTTTCTCCCCTCTTTTGTGCATTCCATGTGTCCCTTGTGTATTTTATTTCTTGAATTTGTGGATTTGCACCAAATTGTGTGAACATGTTTAAGATGACTTACACTCTTCTAGTTTAATGTTGTCTCTTGTCCACGTTTGTGTTTTGTAGCAGAAGAGACTAATTTTGTAGGCTACAACTACAAAACTGCAGACATCTTCTTAACTAATACTACACTCAGATCAGATATAGCTAGATCCCAATTTCCCTGTAAGGGTTCAAAAAACTATTCTAAGGGATCAGCTGTTTGTATTTTGATGAGCTCTAATGTTGTGTTATTCAAACAACTCAAGATTATAAATTAGATAATGGAAATAACTCAAATGGTGGACATTTAAATAATTAGGTTAAAGAGTGATGTCCTGAATTGTAATTATTAATGATGCTGAAAAAAAAATGGGAGACAATTTGTTGGAGGAAGGCAAAAAATAAGGACATTCTTACCTCAGGATGAAATCGTAACAGAGTATCCAGCTTCTCATCACAAGAATCATCAGAACACCACAGTTGTTCCCCCACGTGTACACTACCCCAACCTCTGGCCCTAAGAGGAGTCTTCTGCATGTTTGTTCCCTTCAACATCCTGATGAAGAAAGTGGATGTTCAAATGCCCTGCTTCTTGATGTGACATCACTCTTCCTTCTCTGCTTCCTGTTCTGATGTTTCCCTTCATTCCTCCAAATGATTTAAAGGAATTGCTAATTAATCTTTGAAAATTAATTGACAAGTTTAGGGAAAACCTTTGCCTACTTATTTGGAAGTAAGCAATAGGAAGGGAATCTGGTCATAGAGAATTTGCCTCAAAAATTCTGTCTGACGTATGTGTACCCATGTAAAAGTGGACATTCAAATGATTATGATGAAATAGATATATGTATATGTATACATATATCTATCTATCTATCTGTCTGTCTGTCTGTCTGTCTTCTATAGATAGATGGATAGATATAGATACATACATAGGTTGGTAGATATAAGCATACATATATCTTTTATAGCATCATCACTTTACATATATATACATTCAAACACACACACATACATATTCATCATGATTGATTGCTAGCCACTAAACCTTTTTTTAAAATTTTCTTTCTCATTTTATTTCTGTGTCCCTTTCTGGCGAAGAGCCAAGGCTCAAAACGTAAAAGACTTTCTCACTTCCCAAGTGTTAAACTAATACATCTGTTTTGTTGTTTACACATCCAACTTTGTATTTTGTTTTATTGTCTTTTTTTTTGTAAATTCCAACTATATATATATATATATATATATATATACTTACTAACTGTCTTACATACATATGAAAATATGTGCATGTAGCTCACAGCAATACTAAAAATTTAAAAAAATTGACACATTACATAAGCTCAGAATGCAGACTTCAACTTTCTGTTTGGGAAAGGAAATTGCCCCTGATCCAGAGAGGGTGTTTTTGGCATTCAGCCAAGCAGCACATGAAACCATAAAACTCACAATACTGCAGAAAGCAGTGAAGTAAAAACAGACCTGTCTGAATGTCTTGGGCATCTTTAGGCATTTACATAATGCAAATGAAATGAAAAGCAATACATTGCTAATAGGAAAGGAATGGTGCAGCAAGTTGTGAAATGAAGCGACTCTTAAACAGGTTGCAGCAAATTGCTTTCTTTCTTAAAATACAGAACAGGCATTAATTGTGACAATAGTTTTCTTTCAAGATATTAGCTTTTCATATCCTTGGATTGGATATATAATATAACAAAGCAGGGGAGAAGGAAGTATATACATGACTATTACGCTTATACAAGACTCAACACTCCATATCAAAGGCTCACAGTGAACTTCTACCAACACAAACTGCCAATCGCTCGCAGTTCTTTAAGAGTCAGTTCACCTTTAGTCACTTGTCGGGTGGTCTGAATCCTTCCACAACATGTCCCCTTTTTAGAATCAGTTTCCCCTATCTTCACTCCTTTTGAGAATTGAACTCCATTTCAAGTTTTAATATCTCTTATGTTTAAGGTTCAATTCCAGTGTTTCCATTCTTTTCCATTTTCTGGTGCTAGAATATATAGTTTCAAATTGTTTGGGTGTTGCTACCTAAATGTGAATAGGGATTTCATTTCTCATGACTGTTTTGTCTGTGAACTTTTCCTTAAGCTTGTTAATATGTCTTTTGTACTCAATATTTTTTCCTTTTACCAGGAATATCATACTTCCAATTTGTTTAATTATTACACCGTCCTCCCAGCTTTCTTTACCATATCTATATCTTTAAAAAAAAATTTGTCATCTAATTTGAAGAATTTTTGTTGTTCACCTTTTTTATATTTTCACTTGGTATCAGCTTATCAAAAACAAATCTAATCATTCTAGCAAACCTCAGTTCTGTGGGTAACATTCTCCCCCCACCCATAGTGTATTCAGATTAGATGTTACTTGGCACACTCTTAGAAATTGTTGAAGTGCAAAAATCATCCATCACTTCCTTGTTTGCCTTTTTCAATGCCCTCTTGAAAAGTGTCAACAAAACACTCCACTTGTCCATCTCACCTAGCTGATAGTGCGCAGTGGTGACATGTTCAATGGCAAACAATTTGCAAAATTTCCTGAACTCATCTGATGTAGACTGACTTCCATCATCTGACACAATCCGAAATGCCCATCCCTAGTGAACAATTCATGTAAAAAGCTTATTGCAACTGCAGATATTGGCTTTTTTACATTTATGCACTTCCAGCCACTTTGAGAAACGATCCACCATGATAAGGTATTATGAACTCTTAAGTAAGCCTGCATAATCAATATGCAGTCTGGCCCATGGAACATCTGTTTTTGGCCATGGTTGCCATTTACTGGTGATTTTGCAGCTAAGATTCCTCCTCTGCATCATTTCACAGATTCTTCAATGTCACAGTCCATTGTTGGCCAAAATACGTAACTTCCCATTAATGATTTCATTCTCAAAATTCCTGGGTGACCAATATGAAATTCCTTAAATAATCACTTTTGTAGTGTGGCTGGCACTACGCCTCTTTGTGCAGACATCAACACATTGTCACACACTGACAAATGGTTTGCCTCTGTGTTGTTGCGCCTGTTTTTATCTCTTTTAGCCTTCAGTATTTCTTTCATTTTTTTAATAAATTTATTGTTTTTCCGATTTCAATTTAACATTCTGTAAAGACATAAACACAAATGATGTTACACAAAACACATTAATTTCATTTTCTGCACACAAAATATCTTCAAATGATTCTGCATTTTTTGAAATCAGTCTTGATAGACAATCCTCATGACCTAATTTCTTGGATGGTTTCTTCTCCATTTGGAAATCATAGTTTGATAATATCATAGCCCAGCATTGTAACTTGTTAGCAGCATGGGTAGGAATTCCATTATTTTTATCCAAATATTGATAATAATGGATGGTGATCAGTTTTTAGATGCAAACTTCTACCTTGTAAAAATCTGCGAAATTTCTTCATGGCAAAAATAATTGCTAAAGCTTTTTATTTTTTTTGATTTGACTATAATTCTTCTCTGCTGATATAAGAGAGCCTGAGGCATGAACCATTTCCCTCATGTTACCATCTTCATATTCATGCAGCATTACTGCTCCTATACCATTCTCATAAGTGTCTGAAGCTACAACAATCTCCGTGGCAGGATTGAAGTGTGATAATGACAAATCAGATATTAATTTTTTTTTTCTTTTGTCAAATGCCTTTTTACAATTTTCCAACCAATTCCATTTCATGTCTTTTCTCAGCAGATTATTCAGTGGAAACCTCACCTTATGCATATTTGGAATATAATTTTGGTAATAATTTGCCAGTCCTAAAAATGCTTGTAAGGTCACTATATTGGTCAGGGGTGGCATATTTTTAATTGTATCTACCCTCGACAGGCCTGATTGACATCCATTTCTGTCAATGATTTGTTAAAACAATTTTTTTCTTGGTTTCATACCAACAAAAAATTTTTAACTGTCCAACGCAAGCTTCAAACTACTCGTCGCCTCTTTTATATCCTTGGAATGGATGTATAACAAAGCAGCAGGGAAGAAAGTATATACACGGCACACTACTATTACTCTTACATGAGACTCAGTGCTCTATATCAAAGGCTCACTATGAACGTCTACCAATATGAACTACCAATCGCTCACAGTTCTTTCATTTATAACAATGAGTCACTCCACCTTTGGTCACTTGGGACTGGTCAGAATCCTTCCACAGTGTAGTTTAAAGAAAAAGAATGAGACAAGAAAACAGAGATGCATATTTGACCATTTTGTTCTTTAAATGACATTTATAAAGGGAGTGAGAGAAAGAGGGAGAGACCCTTCCTCCATCCATCCATTCATCCAAATCCTCTCTGCCTCCAGCATGCTCTGCTATGAACATTAGTGCATCACAATGATAGCACTCGACATTCATTTAGCTACACCTACGAAGGGTGACATTGGCTGTTGTTTTTAACATTGAGTCTATGTTGTACTGTCTTGCAACATCCAACATCCTTCTTTGCCTGTTTTCATGATTAATTTCAGTCTTCAGGTATAATTTGTTGTCATTATTCTAAAGAATGTTGCTCGTATGATTGACAATTGCTGATCAGCATCTTATGTCAAGAAAATTAGTGTCATGTTACTCTGTGCCATTTGGCATTTTGAATGCATTTATGCTGCTCTTGAGAAAGCTGTTCTTGTGCTTGGTCTATGTTGCCCAACATCTTGAGAATATGCTCTTACTGTTTATGAGAAATGAGCCTGAAACAGGATGGCTCTGTGTTTCCAGTATTTTCAGCCAAAATAAAGTTATTTCGGCAGCTCCATTCAGCTGCATCTATTTTTCTTCGATTTTTCTTTTCACTTTCGTTCATTCTCTGTCTCCTTCCTTGCTCTCATATTCTTGTTGCTTTTCTTTAAGAAATTTTGCTCGGCTCGTTCTTATTTGGTTATTTGTTGAATAAAATGTGCACAAACAAAATGCAGTTGCAATGCAGAAGAATAGAAAAATTGAAATCCAAGTAAACCCCTTGCCTTACACGTTCAGGTTGTGCATAAAAATTGATGTTTTTTTTTTCTATTTTTTTTTTCAAAAATAGTAAATTGTTTGAATAAAAGCTTCATACAAACGTTTGCTATAACAAACTGGATATTGATTATTTTCTAATTATATTATTCTCAAATTTGAAATATTTTTAGCAATAATTAATGAATATTATATGCATAATAAAGAATTGTTTTGGTATCATGCATATAATAAAAATTACTTTTCCTCTTATTTTATTCCATTATTCTTATGATACATACAAGATGTACATCAATACATACATACACATGATGATCATCAGTACTTATAAATAATTCTTTATATACTGTTGCATATATCCACGTATATATGTGTGTGTGTGTGTGTGCGTGCGCATGTGTGTGTATGTGTGTGTGTTATATATATATATATATATATATATATGTTTTATATATATATATTTATATATATCTTCATCATCATCGTTCAACGTCCGCTTTCCATGCTAGCATGGGTTGGATGATTTGACTGAGGACTGGTGAACCAGATGGCTGCACCAGGCTCCAGTCTTGATCTGGCAGTGTTTCTACAGCTGGATGCCTTTCCTAATGCCAGCCAGTCCAAGAGTGTAGTGGGTGCTTTTATGTGCCACCGGCACAAGGGCTAGTCATGTGGCACATAATCCATTGTTCATGAGCACCTGGTAAAGCTTGGGTACACAAATTGCTACAATGTTTGGTTACCACATGAGTTGAGTGAGAAGAACCTTTTGGACTGCATTTCCAACTGTGATTCGCTTTATAAATGGAATGAAAACTTGCCTTTTCTTAAAGCAAATTGTGATGGGTGATGAGAAATGGATTATCTACTGAAATGTTCAGAGAAAGCAATCTTGGAGTAAGCGACGTGAGTCACCCATAGCCACCCGAAAAGCGGGTCTTCACCCTAAAAACGTCTTGCTTTGTGTCAGGTAGGATTGGAAAGGAATTCTGTACTATTAGCTTCTCCCAAGTAACCAGACAATTAATTCTGAGAAATACTGCACACAACTGGGCGAGTTAAAAGCAGCAATTCAAGAGAAACGGCCAGAATTGACCAACATGAAGGGTATTGTTTTCCAACATGATAATGCAAGACTGCATGTTTCTTTGGGAACCAGATAAAAATTGCTGCAGCTCGGCTGGGATGTGTTACTCCCACCCTCCATATTCACCTGATATTGCTCCTTCGGATTTCCACTTATTCATGTCCCTGCAGAATAGTCTTAATGGTTAAAATTTCAATTCCTTGGATGACATAAAAAGATACCTTGATGAATTCTTTGCCATGAAACCACCTCAATTCTGGGAAGCGATTATTTTCAAGTTAAAGGAAAGATGGAGATGCATTGTGCAACAAAAGGGTTCATATTTGGTTTATTAAAAATGTAATGGCAAGTATTTATTGATCTTTTTCTTTCCTTTAAAAATCAGCACAAACTTTCCAGACAACCCAATAATTTCTCAATGAATATTTAAGTGGAAAAATAATATACTTTACCTTACAAATGTCGGATTCCACTGCTTTACTGACTGAAGATTTTGTAAAATAGTATGGCCACCGCTAAAATAAAGTTTCAAGTGGTAGAAGGAATTACCTTCAATGGATTAAAATAGATTTGCAGGAAAAGTGTTTCTTATCTGAAAGCTTCTGCAAATCTCCTATTGTTTCTGTTAATTTTCCCTTTCTTCTTCAAGTCTCCTTGTATTTATCACTTTCTTTTATCAGAGTCTGTTGCTTTATTTAAGGAGTAAAATAGTCATGACCCCTTTTGTTTTTGTTTTTGTGGTATGCAAGGCAAGAAAAACAACAACAAAAGACTTTGAACAAAAATAAGACATAAATCTAATTTGGCCTTAGGAAGGGTCACAGGAACCACAGCCGACAGACAATTGGAGCCTGATGCAGCACTCCAGCTGGTGGCCAGCTCTTGTCAAACTGTCCAACCCATCCAGCGTGGAAAATGGATGTTAAATGATGATGATGATGATGATATACACATATGTGTGTGCATGCTTTCACATGCACACACTCAAGTGTGTGCATTAGACATCCACACCACAAAAAGTAAGAGAATAGGACATCTCATACACACACACACACAACTATACATGCATTGATGCAGAAATATTTGTGTGAGTGCATCTGCAAATATATATATGTGTATATATATATATATATATACATATATATTGTGTGTGTGTGTGTGTGTGTTTTAAATTCTTAAATTCTAGAGAGTGTAGAATTCTTTAAATCTGTTATAGCAATACAATAGGATAAAGAGTGTGTAAGAATAGATTGTTAATCGTTTTTAGTTTTTTTGTTTTTCTTTCTTTTCACAAGGTGCCCCTGTACGTGATAAGTATAACTGTTTGTGCTAGTAATGGGTGTACGACTATGATTACTTACTCGGTTGGCTGCAGCTGCTGTGAAATACTGTGAACAACATGCTGCTGACAGAATCATTATTATCAAAGCTGTTTCCATTTGTATGTTGTATACGGCAGGCAGTGTTTGCTGGTTAAGCTAAATCCAAAACCTGCAGCTATCCCCTGCAATAATAAAGAAAGGGGTGCTTCGTAATTAATTTATCAGTTTGTGAGAATTCTGATGTAAGTGCAATAGTATTTTGAGATACATGGAAAAGGACAAGTGCAAAAGAGATACCTGGTGTTAACAAATATGTTTTTCTTGATAACAGCGTGGATGTGTGTGTGTACATACATGTACATATATATATATATATATATATATATATATATATATATATATATATATATATATATATATTATATATATATATATGTGTGTGTGTGTGTGTGTGTTTATTCAGATGATCGCACCTAAAAGTTAGTTCATGCCTCTTTTGAATCCCTGTATTCAGTCCCTCATTCCCAGAATCGCATCCCTTTCGAATCTTCTACTTGTTCATGCTTTTCTTGTAGGAGTTTGTCTCAAGCTCTTTATATAGAAGACAGAGCAGTAATGTCTCTGCAGTATCTTGCACATGGATTTTGCACCATCATGTAGAGTGTTGTTCTAGTCAACCAGAGGACCAACAGTGGAAACAGCGTCTTTATTTTTTTATTGCAAATGAAAAGAACATTTTGGAATTGAGTTTTATTTTCTCAATGGTCCAAACTCTCCTCAGCTACTCTTTGTCTCTTAATGATGGTCATCAGACTTTTTTGGAGGTCGTGTTTTTTCTATTCGAGTGATGCAATGGCAGTCAAATGGGTGCATGGCTGCTGGCAGAATTTAAGTTGGTTGATTTTCTTTTTAATTCTTTTTATTTTTCTGATAATTGCTCTTCTATTTCTTGGGATTCTGCGCTTAGATTTGTATACTGATCTTAATGGAGTATGTTTTGTGCATATATTTGTCGCCGTTTCTACAAATGTCTGCCATGATGTGTTCATATTTAAGGGTGGGTGTGTGTGAAGATCCAATCAACTTGTGAAAGATCATGATTGAACGCATCCCAGTCTGTGTTATGAAGATGCATAGTGTCAAATGGATGGGCTGGAGAGATGTCACTGGATTTGATCTTCGGGTGGTAGAATCTCAGATCGCAGAGAACCATATGTATACATATATATATATATATATATATATATGTGGTGTGTGTGTGCATATATGTGTATATATATATATATATATATATATATATATATGTGTGTGTGTGTGTACATATATGTGTGTGTGTGTGTATACATATATATATGTGTATGTATATATATATATATATATATATATATTATATATATATATATATTATGTGAAATAGAAAGATGAATAATCTTGTAGTAGATTAATCAAAAGTTAACCGATACCTTAGTAGCAAAAATCACAGCAGTAAACAGCACGGTTGGAGGTACAACCATCTGGCGTTGCAACCGTGCGTTGGTGCGGATAAACAGTTTCGCCATGGGCTCTTAGGAGCATAGTTCGATTTGTTTTTGCTCAGCCTCTGTTCTGTTTTTGTTTTTCCAGCGGATTTCCTTTTTTCTTCCTGAAGAGAAAGACACAATATGGTCCCATTATTCAATCGGATTTTGGTAATTTGTGCCTTTCGAAACACGTGTAGAATGAAATAAAACGATTTCTGTTCAATCTGCGTTCAGCTCCATTTCTTCAATTCACCAATAATGTTTTATATATATATATATATATATGTGGTGTGTGTGTGCATATATGTGTATATATATATATATATATATATATATATATGTGTGTGTGTGTACATATATGTGTGTGTGTGTGTATACATATATATATGTGTATGTAATATATATATATATATATAATATATATATATATATATATATATATTATGTGAAATAGAAAGATGAATAATCTTGTAGTAGATTAATCAAAAGTTAACCGATACCTTAGTAGCAAAAATCACAGCAGTAAACAGCACGGTTGGAGGTACAACCATCTGGCGTTGCAACCGTGCGTTGGTGCGGATAAACAGTTTCGCCATGGGCTCTTAGGAGCATAGTTCGATTTGTTTTTGCTCAGCCTCTGTTCTGTTTTTGTTTTTCCAGCGGATTTCCTTTTTTCTTCCTGAAGAGAAAGACACAATATGGTCCCATTATTCAATCGGATTTTGGTAATTTGTGCCTTTCGAAACACGTGTAGAATGAAATAAAACGATTTCTGTTCAATCTGCGTTCAGCTCCATTTCTTCAATTCACCAATAATGTTTTATATATATATATATATATATGTGTGTGTGTGTGTGTGTGTGTGTGTGTGTAAATGTATACATGCACACACACATAAAGTGAAGCTATCAGATAAATCTGATCTAGAAAGTTCCATGTATCAGTGTTACATCATTTATGTTTGTTTCTGTTCCAGTTCTTTTAGCACAGCTGTCTGAGAATTCAGCTACATTTCATATTTTCTTTACCATTATTTATTATCTATTTGTTTGTTTACATATTTGCTTTGTGTCTTTAATCTATTCAAAGAAAACCATTCTGGCTGTCAAACTTCTTTGTCTTGTCCAGTAGGATAGCTTCCTTTTAGCAATGTTCATTGTGTGTTCTACACCAGTTCACACTGGAAAACAAGCAGGCTGGATCTTATTTCAATTATTCTTCTGTTCACATCTTCGCAGGATAAATAATATACATACATATATGTGTGTGTCTGTGTGTACTTGTTAATATATATATATGTTTACATGTTTGTTTATGCATATATAAATATATATATATATATATCATCATCATCATCATTCTTTCTGAACAGAGAGAGATAGAGAGAGAGGGAGAGCTCTTAGTCATACTTTGAGCCATATGAGAAAAATATATTTTGTGTTTTACACGATTCACTGCATTAAATTATCTACTCCTGGAGTTAATAAAGCAAACCGAGTGAAATGAAACAAAGAGAGAATTCCACATTTTTCAGGTTGTTTTATTAGTAGAGGAAGTCTGTTGGTTTCTTGTTGTTGTTTGTCTTTAGAAGGACATTCCATTGTTTGGATTTTGCTTGTGTTTCTTTTTGCCAAAAGGAAAAAAAAAAAACCCAACTTTTACAAAACAAAGACTTCAGATCTCCTTGTTTATGTTTTTTTTTGCTTTTTTAAGAATTGTGTGTGACTTTATCATTAATGTAATAAAATGTTATTGAAACCTCTTTACAGGAAATCAATGGAATTAAATTATTTTGAACTAGCAGTATCGCCCGGCGTTGCTCGGGTTTGTAAGGGAAATAACTATATAAGCATTTTTAGAGATGTAAAGTATAATAGCCATCTCAATATGGCTAACCACAAAAGGGGGGGGTGTTACTGTAGCTTTTTTACGTTCTGAGATTTAATAATACATTTTTAGAGAGTTACTTCCCTTATGCCAAAAATGCATTAAAAATGGAAAAAAATGATGGTAAATTTTTTTTAAATCGTAGACTCATCGTAGACGTGCGCTAATACCCAGAAGGGCTCGATATGAATCACGATTATAAGATACCCGCTTTTGGTTAAACTGCACCGCAAAATGTGGAAGTAGTTAGGAATCTAAATTGTAGAAGACAGACACCACACAACCTCACTTTTATATATATAGATGAGTTTCCATGTTTTAAGCTAAACATTTTATTCATAGCTGGAAATAGCTCTGAAGCCCATATGGGGCCAAAAGAGCTATGTAACTAAGGGAAAGCGGTTTGGAACCATAGAAGTTCGCTTCCTAACAGAGGAGGAAGCAAAAAAGCATGCCATCCAAACATTACAAGCAGATAATTTGTTACTCGTGCCGACTTACCTTGGTCGGCGAGTAACGAAAATCAAAATCGACCAGGTACCGCCTGAGCTTGATATATCTTGGCTGGTGGCAGCTGTCCTCTACGACATAGAGGACACTGCCACTATTCTGGATGTATGGAGATTAAAGAAGAAGAACAGGTCAGGAATGGGAATGCAGCTCCTGGCACAAATTCAGCAAGAAAATATAAACACAATTCCAGATTCTGTAAATTTGCCGGACGGCACCAGATTGCACGTTGCTGTAGAGGGTCGAAGGACAAAGTGCTACGTCTGCAGCAGTGAAAGCCATCTGAAGAGGGACTGCCCCATTTACAAGAAAAGAATAGAGGCAGAAGGTAAGAGACAGCAGCAGCAGCAACAACAACAACAGAAACAACAATAGCCTGAAACACCAAAGGTTGCCACACCACCAACACCATCCACGAAGAGCAACACCACCTCCAGCCATCACCAAACCAACACCAACACGGACCACGCAGCAACATCACTGTTTCCCACAAACAATAATGATTTTCGCCAAACTTTTGAAACAGACCCGACAAATGTCCCCTTTCCGGATCAGGTAAGCTTGGATTGTGTGAGAACTGATAGCGAGAAAGGGGAGTGACAAACGGTGCCACCCAAAAAGAAAAGACGCAAAAAACAAAAAGACACACAAAACACAGAGGGGAAGCATGAACAAATAGAGCTTCCTCAAATCAACAACAGTAACATGCACTCACAACAACAAACAACAACATTTTCGCCACCATTACTGCCACACACACCAACACACACAGACACCATTACAGCAATAAACACGAAAAACAAACAACTTGTATCATACATAAAAGAAAACACAGACACGAAGTACTCAGACTTTATTATACCAATGCACAATACACCACCAGCACACATTCTTACAATAAAAATAAATAAAACTATATATAACGTAATCAAGGAGAAATTCCCTAACAATGTTGGGTCACTAGGGAGAAATTTCTCCCAAAAACTATATAAAAACTTGGTGGAAACACCTGTGCAAAAGCACAAGGGAACCACCTCACGAAACAACAGTAAGTAGAGCCTTTTGCTCCTTCTGACCTTTTAAAAAAACATGGCTAAACTCAGAATAGGTTGCTTAAATGTGAGAGGCCTTGGGTCACCTTGGAAACAGGGCCACCTGTTAAATGACCTGAGGTCTCACAGCGTGGATGTAGCAGCCATTAGTGAAACCAGGCTCTCCGACCCGCAGGAACTCGCGGCCCTTTTCGGTGGATATGAGATTTTTCTATCTCCATGTCGGCCAGGAGCGGACGGTAGTGGTACTGCGGTGTTGTTTCGGAAGGGCCTGGATTTGAAAATAAGGACATTCTTCCTGGATCCAGAAGGTAAGTTGGTGGTCCTCGACGTAGATGGTAGTGATGGCAGTGCTTTGAGACTGCTGGCTGCCTGCGCTCCGACAGGAGCAGGGCAGTCCGATTATTTCAAGCGTTTGGAAGTTTTCTTAGGAATGTCACGCACTCTAGTGCTAGTTGGGGTTTGGAACGCTGTCTTAGATGAACGTTTCGATCAGGTGGGCACGGGAGCTTCTGATAAGAGAGGGGGGTGCAAGAGCCTTGCCAACCTGCTCAGGCGCTTTCAGCTGTCTGACAGGTTTTAACTAGACAACCCGAATGTGCCAATGTGGACTTGGACTAATCGCATCAGGTCGTCTAGATCGTACTTAGATAGAGTGTTCTGTAGGCCAGCGGATAAGGACAGCATAGGGTGTCCACAATTCCACCTAGTCGATTACACGGACCACAAATTCGTGATCTGTACGGTTGACTTAGATAGGCTACATAGACAGAGACCCAGCTACTGGAGCTTTGATCAATTTAGATCAGAGTAAAGCCTTCGATAGGGTCGACCATCGATACCTGGCAGCTGTTTTCAAGGCAGCCGGTTTCAGTCCAGTCTTCCGTGGGTGGATCGCTGCTTTGTACAGCAACATCTGCTCAGTGATACGGGTGAACGGTCACCTTTCGGTGCCGTTTGACATCTCGCGTTCAGTTCGCCAAGGATGCCCTCTCTCCTCCCTCTTGTACGTATTGACTCTAGAGCCATTACTGCACAAGTTGGAGGCTTTGAGGGGTATCCCGCGTGATCTAGGAGGTGGAAACAGCATGTCTGCCTATGCTGACGATGTCACCATGATGGTGTCGAGCCACAGGCACATTGGCCTGATTGGCGAGACACTAAACGAGTATGAAGTGGTGACAGGGGCAAAGATTAACGCGGAAAAGTCTGTGGGCTTGCAACTGGGCACCTGGAGAAGCAAGCCCATGCCATCCAACAGCGTCATAGGGTGCTGGACAGACGGGCCCGTTAAACTGCCCAGGGTCTGGTTCGGTCCGGACCTCCAGGTGGATAAAAATCTGGGAAGAAGTGACGAGCAGAGTGGCCAATCTCACCCAGAAATGGGCCGAAAGGAAGCTGTCTTTGAAAGGTCGAGCGGAGGTGGCGAATGCGTACATCGCATCCGTCATCCTTTACCGCTTGACCGTCGTCCCTTGTCCCAACCGCTGGTTGGCCAAGCTGGTATGCTTGCTCTTTGACTTTTTGTGGAAGGGTCAGGTACCACTGGTCAGGCGATCCATCTGCTGTCAACCACCGCTGAATGGAGGCCTTGGCATGCCGTGGTTGCTGATGCGCAGACATGTGCTCAGGCTATGACATCTCAAGCGTTTCCTAGACGGTGATCAAATGTGGTCGTCTTTTGTCAGACGCGACTTTCCGCAGCTCATCTCTTTGACAGAGCTGCAAATCTGGTTCAAACGCAGACCGAGAAAGGGCGCTTGTCACCTCAAGTGCCGTCAAGCTCTCCGCCAGGCGGGCAATGCGATCGGTAGTGCTTCCACTCTAGCGTTCTGTAGAGGGTTAGTGGAAGAAAAGTGTGACGACGTTCTTGGGGAAACTCTAGGCGTTGACGATAACGAGCTGAGCAGTCTGTTTGGAAGAACTTTCGGGCCAGGGCCAATGGATCATTTCCAGAGGTCCCTCGCCTGGCAGTGCTACCGAGGGGCTCTGCTTGTTCGAGATAAACTCTATCGGCACAAAAGTGCCGTCAGCCGAACCTGCCCGAGATGCTGCCAGGACGACGAAACCGTTCTCCACGCGCTCGTCCAGTGTCCGAGTATTGCTGAACTATGGGTTTATGTCGAACAGCTACTGTCGCGTATAGGACAGATCTGGCTATCAGCTGAATCCATAGTGAAGATTGCCTCGCCGACCTCCTTTAACCAAGGAGGGCAAGGCCTTTTTCCTGTGCCTAGTGGCTGTAGTGAAAGAGGTGGTATGGTGAACCCGTTTCAAAGGGCTAAGGTCAGACACTTTCCTCTTTGGCCCAGGCCTCATCAACTTTTTCAAGTTTCGCTTGAAAAGGAAGGTGAGAGTAGAGAGGGAAGTGCTGTCTGATAGCAAGTTTACTGAAAGGTGGATAAATGTCGCAAGAATGGCCAGTATGAAAGGAGCCATTCTGAGGATACACCTGTATGAAAAAGGTATTACAAAAGGAGAAAGGGGCTCTGTACCCACCTTTTGACCAGGCTCCCGTGGCTTTTATGGATTTTTCCACCAGGAACCTTTCGTAACGCCTCCCCCTATTGGGAGTTTTTCGTTGTTATAATTTTTCGTTGTTACACTGTTTTTGCACGGTTTTTTACAAACGGACAAAACCCTTTGTAACCTTTCGTCCTGTTTTGTCCCTTTATGTTATAATTAATTTTTGTCAGCCCTTGTGGCCAATAAAAGAATTAATTATTATTATTGTTGTTGTTGTTATTATTATTATTATTTGGTTTGGCAACTTTATCTTTCAAAGTACTGTTGATAGCTGAAATCATTGTCTTCCTCATTACCATTGCCATCATCATCATCACTCCTACCACCACCACCACCTCCTACCATCATCATCATAGCATCATTCATTAAAGGAATAAACAACAGTGTATTACCTTGAAACTTTCAGGATTTTTACCAAACAATATGGTGCTAATACTTTCATCTTGGTTCTCTTTGTAAAATTCTTTCTAGTTCTTTTTTGTTCGTTTTCCTTATCAACCTCCATTCTAACTCTTTATATGTGTGATTGAATGTATGTGTGGGGGTGCATGTACCACCGATTCAGATGTTAGAATTATTTAGGTACAACACCTTGCAGCACTTGTTCTGGTTGTTTGTACTCTGAGTTCAAATACTGCTGAGGCCGAATTTGCTTGTCATCATTTCGGGATCAATAAAAGAAGATGTGAGTTGGAGGTTGTGTACTGGCAGTACCAACAGAACATTGGATGGGATGTCTCATGGTATCTCTTTTGAGTCTTTATGTTCTAAAGGGCAGCACCTGCAACAATAATGGTACCAAACAACATTGGTCTTCCCTTTGGACACATCATTCATGTGGAATGTAGGAGTCTTAAATGTATAGAGAACTTCTGTTCTTTTATAAAACCTTGCCCATGCCTGCACCTTAATGTGGAACCGCTCTCATGTAGACAAGAGATGAGAGAGACTGTTGATATTTATTTGTTTTGGTTCTGCTTCAAAGACATGTCTTAGTAGCTGTAAACAACACGTTCCTCTTTGGAACGTTAGTATTTACTTTAGCACAAGCCTCCACTAATTGGGACCACCTCTTCCTAGAGGTAAAATGAGTTCGTGTTGGACCAGCATCTCTACCAAGAAAAGGAAAAGTTTTAGATACCTCACTGACGATTCAGAACCCAGAGCTGGGGAGAAAGGCCTTCCTTCAGCAAAACATATGTCTGAAGTGCAAATAGGGATGGAACCCACAAAAGAGGTGGTAGAAGAGAGACTGAAAAGGTAGGGGTCTAACTGGAGAGAAGTAGAAAAAGGCAGCCCAGAGTTATGTGAAGAAAAGCTGTCGATGGCCAAGTTTCCAAAGGGAGTGAAAAGCTCAAGTGACACAAACCAAACTTCTTAAGATTTTCTATAAATCCATGAATCAAAAATGTAGGCTGACAATGGGGTCCCCTCAAGTCACCTCAAAACAATATGGTGATCATAAATCAGATGGCGGACCAAGCACACCACAATGGTATTTGAACTCTGAACATAAAGAAGCAGAAGAAATACCACAAGGCACCAAATCTGATGACCTTACAATTCTGCCAGTCAAGTAATCAAGATTTTCTTTTTTTAATGACCCTGAAAAGATGAAAAGTAAAGTCAGCGTTGGCAGGATCTGAACTCAGAGTGCAGTAGTTTACAACAAATCCTCTAAGACATTCCATCCAATGCTATAACAACTCATAGCAGCTCTGCTGAATTGGTGCCAGGAAATTCTTAGAAATTTCTTTGAACTTTGGAATTTAACATTCTGTAAATATCTTTCAGTTCAACTTCACACGTTTCAAGTTGAATCCTTCATAACAACTTGTGATGTATCTGACTCCAACACCCTAATGCCTTCATCTTTTATCTTTTTTTTTCAATCATTTGACTGTGGCCATGCTGGGGCACCACCTTGAAGGCTTTCAGTCAAACAAATCAACCTTCTATCAATCTCTTTTGCTGAACTTCTAAGTTACAGAACTGTAAACAAACTACCACCAGTTGTCAAGCAAAGAGGGAAACACAAAGGAACACACACACACACACACACACACATATACCTATATACATGACAGGCTTCCACACAGTCTCTGCCTACCAAATTCACCCACAAGATGATAGTAGAAGACACCTGCCCCAGGTGTCCTCAGGTGTCACATGTGCCTCACAGTGGCTCCCTAACATGTTTCAAGCTTACCTATATAAAATCTTCCTTTAGAATCATAATGCCAAAGGAAGAAACCAAAATTTGGAGTGATGACATAAAGAACGGGAAGTAAGTTTGGTGTTGCCCTGTAGATCTTTGTTTAGTAACAATTAATAAAAACACCATCAACGACATTGAAAATTGCAGAAGTGTAAAAGACTTGTAATAATCTGTTTAATAGCAGGTATCTTCTGAATTCCGCTCACATCTAATTTGGAATGTTATTGGAGATAAATACACTTTGAGAAAATAATAAATGGAATCTCTTTATTTATTTTTTCCTGATGACTCATTGAGATGGAGACAAAATGGAAATAAAGAACTAGAGAATGAAGCAAAGACTGGTTGAATACAAAAACAAGCTGAAACAGATTCCTTGTCAGAAAATGGTCGAATAAGTATCAGAAGCAGGAATACAATAAACAGCACTCTCTGACAAAAGAAAATGAATTGATGGAGATTTGCAGTGGCTTCGTATCATTTATATGAACGTCTCTTTCCTTCTCGCTTTCTGTAGCCAACCTTCATTACGTATATACATATACACACATATGTAAATAGATAGGTATGTGTATGTTTGTATGTGTACACACACACACATGCACATATATATATACATATATATGTATTTATTTATAAATATGTGTGTATATGTGTATAGGTATGTATGTGTGTGTATATATATATGTGTGTGTGTGTGTGTATGTATATATGCATATATGTGTATGTATATATATATGTGTATATATATGTGATGATGATGATGTATGTATAAGTATACATTTATTTATAGGTGTGTGCTTGTGTATACATGTGTGCACACCCAGTTATGCATGTATACATACATACTTGTGTGTATGTGTGTGTGTGTGTGTGTAATTCTGTTCACTATCAGGATTGTACTGTGATGCCAGTAATAGGTAGGGAAGGGACTGAATTAGCCTTGGAATTCTTCTTGTACTTTCACTGTGCCTGGGCTTAGCGAGATAATTGAAAGAAAATTGATCTAAACTGAATTGTAATTTGCTTTTTAGGTTAGCAGTGTTGTTTTGTTGTGATTATTTACATTGCCTGGCTTAGGTATCGTGTCAACTCGCTATTAGCATGTCATTTGTTATTACTTGAATCTGTAAAGTTTGTTGGCACCTTATTTGATATAAATCTTTATTTCACCAATGTCACTTTATGCTGTTTCTCTGTTGCTCTACTGATATTTGCAAAGCCTGATGTTATCACTTTACCTAGGCATAGCTATTTGTTCATATCTTTATGTAACTCCGTCTTGACCACATTGTTGACAACTCTCACAAAATCTTCACATTCTTCAATAAAATGAACGCTGTTTGAAATATTTTTCCTCACTACATTAAATATGATTAAATATGAACTTAACTGTTACTTTTTTTGAGGATGGCATGTCTGAGCAATTTATTTCAATCATTAGGATAACTTATGATGTCTCCTCATGCACATTACTGTATATTGATACAGTGATTCTGTTATTACTAATGAGGGAAATATGGAGAAAACTATATTTTGCTGAGGAGGTGTAATGAGTTTGAAACATGTATACAGTTGTTGCCCATACTTGCCAAAAATCAGATGAAATAAATTCTAGTGATTAGAATAATGATTTTTTTTTTTATCATTGTATTTTTAATATCGATAGGTATCTAGTTGGTTAGTATCCTTAGAAAGTCAACTGGAATGTCTTGTCATTTCTTTCAATCCTTTCTACACTGAGTTCAGTTCCTACCAAGGTCAACTTTGCTTTCATTCTTTTGTGATTGGGGAAAAAATATCAAATCAGAACTGTGAGAATGTGGTATCAGATACCTTGTTATATTTGTTCTGGCTCTATCTGTTTTGAGTTCAATTCCTACCACTGCCTATTATGGTATTTGACTTGATCTCTCACCTCAATGAACACCTCTATCTTACACCTTGGGTCCATAAATAAAGCTGAAGATCTCTGATATGAGGATACTTTTCTCCCTTCCTGCCCTCTTTTGGAGGCCCTGTAAAAGGTTACTGCCTCATTTGTTAACTAAAAAACAGAAATATTCCCTCATTGCATTAACCCCTTACCTGGCAGAAACGAATATATGCGTTTTGACCGAAATCGTTTTTTTCTATCTCTGGCGAGTTAACTCGTCAAAAGAAAGACTCGCCAAAATCGACAGCAAACGAGTTCCTTTGTCTATTATAAACTCTTTTTTGACATATACGAGTATATTTGCTCACTTTATACGTCTGGCAGTGACGATTTCTGCCACCTTTCGCTTGAGTAAGGTATTGAAGACTGAGTATGATTTAGTCACCTGGAGACAGTCGAAGGGTTGGAAGGCACATTTTGTGAATAGAAGTATTCACTTTGTTTTTACGTTGTTTTTTTTATACCTTTATATTATAACCCCACCATGTCGATAACCAAATAAAATAACATGATTTTTTGTAAAAGTAATATGATTTATGAAAAAAAACGGTTAACTCGTTTCTGCCCAAAGCGGTAATTTAAAATCAATATTATTGAATTAAAATTCATAATAAATAAGGTTTGAAATATACCTCGAAATCACCATTCAAAACATAGTAAAATAAAACAATTAAAAAATATGTCTGAAAAAATACATTTATTTTCAAAATAATTGTTGGGTAAGGGGTTAAACATTTTCCATTTAAAACTACTTTTCACTTAAAGGAAGACCCAGCTCTTCCCATCCAGCTAAAATCTAATTCAGAAGTCCAATACTTTAATGCTTCTCTTACAGAACTGAAATAAATGCTGGAAGGGATTTGTGATTTCTTTCTTAACATTAAAGTGCTCTTCACTTCCTTCAAGATGAATGTAAACAAAGTTAGTAGGATTTTGTGAAATCATGCATTTCAGGGCTGGCTCATAGATGCTGTCTTCTATGGAACTGTGTCTTCCATGAAGTTAAGAATTGAAAGATGTAGAACAAACAAATCTTAAAACTCAGTCTTCTATCGTGAAACTATGCCAATATAAAGATTCCTAACAATAGTGTTCAATCATTTTTGATGTAGGATTTGGTATTTTGAAATTTTTCTCACTTTTTGAATTTTTTAAAAATTTGGTTTACATAACTATATTTTCAAATGAAATGCAGAATTTTTGCAATCTATTTCTGCTCCATTATATTCATCTGGAATTTATAATTCTATTTTTACATAAATTTTTTGAAATCATTGAAAACAGTCAGTCATTATTTTATATTCTGTGTGTGTGTATAAATTTTAAAAAAGGATCTAAGTGAAATAACTGACAGTCGCATGTATTTGAGGAACATAGATAAATACAGATATATCAAATACCATACAACATAAATTCTTGATTTATTATTAAAATTGTCTCTGCCTCTGAGGGATGTAACACAATTATCAAATGTCAAATGAGATCAGCTTCATATTATATAGGAAGAGAATCTCAAGAATCAAGAACTTACCAAAGATGAGATGCCCTTAAGAAAAAGGACAAGTTGATTGTTTGAAGATAAGAGGACAGTCATAAGCATATGTTTCAACCTCAACAAGCATCACCAGCATAATAATTGACTTAATTTGTCTCCAGCAGCTAAAGGACAAAAATTTATGTAGTATAGTATTTGATATACCTTTATGTGTTTATGTTGTTCATATAAGTATCATTTGCAAACATTATTTCTCTTAGCTCGTTTTTGTTTAATTTATGCTAATTAGCTAGACCCATAAATGTGTTTTACTCTTTCTGTATATATTTATGTCCCTTGTCTTTCTGATGCAGGTTAGGGCTATGGATATGTGTTTGTACCTATTGAGGTAAAAGCACTCATGTCCCTGACTTTCCTCTTATCTCCAGACAATAAGCCTCACCTTTTCTTTAGTGGCATGTCTGATTTGGAGAATTTTTGGTTCTTGAAATTCCCTTTTCCTATGGATCTGTTCTTAATTACCATTTGATAATTCTAACAAATCCTGTAAAAGTGGAAATAATTTTAATAAATCAAGTCTATGTTGTGAGGTGTATTTTTACCCATATCTCTCTCTCTAAATATGTATATATATATAATGAATATTAATGATGTAAGAGACATTAATACCACATGGTAATCTTTATATCCTACTTAACATGAATGTATTGTGAGAATGCCATAATGCTGCAGTGTTTGCCTTAACAAATCCTCTCATATGGATGCATAGGGCTAAGAAGTACAGCCATCTAGGCATGTTTGTGTGTCACTTTGTCTTGACATGGTATAATTGTTATTACTTGGAAAGAGAAAATGGCTGGTGGCAGAAAGGGCATGTGGATGTAGAACATCTGCGTCAATGAACTGCGTCTGCTGCATTCAAGCATGGAAAAATGAACATTAAAATGATTGATGATATTCAGAGTTATTAACGATGGATTTATAAGCCCTCACTTACTACAGCAGGCTAACAATATCATTTAGATTAGTAAAGACCTCCGAGTATTCTTGTGGCAGGGTCCTCGGTCCTTCACTATACGGTTAGACTGGTTCTTACAAAGACAAAGCATAAATAATGGTCATGACATATTTTTCTTTATTGTAGTAAATTCAGCTTACAGCTGTTTCTAGTGATCATTATAGGTTTGTTATTGATAGGTTTACTCAAGTGATCCATTGATCAGTTGAGAAAAATTGAACAACCTACGAAATTCATGCTACTTTCATCAGAGTCATTTAACCAGAATTGACTCTGATAAAAGTAGCATTATATCTTGCCTTTCTCTCTCTCTCACACACACACACACACATACACACACACACACACACACACACACACACACACACACACACACACACACACACACACACAAACACACACACAGAGTTCTATGTCCTGCTTTGATATATCACCCATCACATTCGTTAGGAAAATATAACCAATTGCAAAATGAAATTTCGTCACTTAGAACTTCCATGGCTTTATTTACACATTTCAGCATAAAAATTAATGTTTTTGATTTTCTCTTTATTATTTCGTTTTTTTTTTTTGTTTTTGTTAATTAAGATAATGAATTTATTTTTAACTCCCTTGGTAGTATTGTAATATTAGATTTTGCCTACTAAGAAAATAACAAATTATTTTTTATGCAAAACTAATGAATTTATTTTCAAACAGTTTCTTTTAAACTACTTGTATGTCTGGTCTTTATTTCTGTCATTTAAAATTTTATTTTATCTATTTTCTTTATACTCTTTGCAAGCATAAGTTTGTTGTTTTTTTTTTTCCTTAAAAAAATAATAAAAATAAAAAGAGTGACTGTAATTAATTTTCTACAAAGTCCGTTATTTGATTCAGATTTGTCTATCACTTATTAGTAATTATATCCCAAAGGCCATTGCCTTTTAACTTGCCTTTTAACTATGCATATGTATTTGTGCATGTGTGGTGTGTGGTTTTAATTTGATATTCTAAACTGATTTCAAACTATTTTACTACTAAATGACTAATTGGCACCATCATCATCATCATCATCATCATCATCATCACTGTTTTACATGCACTTTCTGTGCTAACATGGACTGAGAGGTCACTCTGGTTCGAATCACTATGTCATAGAGTATCACTGCTCCACAGGATGGATTAAGGGACATATCATGCCCTTCCTAACACCAACCACTTTCTAGAGTTCATTCAGTGCATTTTACTGGAACTAGCATTTGTGACGTTCAGTTGCCCTAAAGGGTCCTCATAACTCTGCCTTTTACAGAATGTACATCATCATCATTATCATTTTAAGGTTCACTGTTGCTTGAATGGGTCAGAAAAATTTTGTTGAAACACATTTTCTATGGCTGGATGCCCTTCCTGTTTGCTAACCCTCACCTGTTTCTCAATAATATTTTCCCTTGAGCAGACTTTTTTTTTACTGGAAATGAATGACATTGCTTCTATGATGGTGTAGCTTCTTTTGGACAATGATGTGACACACACACATATGCCTATACATAAATATATATACATGTGTGTGTGTGTGTATTCATATATGCAATACAGGTCTAGCAGTGTGGTTGAGAAGCTTACTTGCCAACTATGAAGTCTCATGTTCAGTCCCACTGTGTGGCACCTTGGGCAAGTGTCTTCTTCTCTAGCCTCAGGCCAACCAAAGTCTTGTGAGTGGATTTCGTTGGTGGAAACTGAATGGTGTGTGTGTGTGTGCGCACCCATGACATCATGTGGTGGCTGTAAATGACCTTCACCATTATACCAATGATGTCAAGTGTTTTCGGTCTTCCATTACAAATAGAAAGTGTTTGGGCATGGGAAATATTACCTTGCTTGGAAACAGGGGAGATTGGTGACAAGAAGGGCATCCAGCCATAGAAAAATCCGTCTGAACAAAGTTTGTCCAACTCATACAAGTATGGAATAGCAAATGTTTAATAATGACAATGACGACAAGCGGCTTCTTTCAGTTTATTTTTAAACTACTGGTATGTTTTGTCTGTTTGTCTACCAAATCCACTAATGAGGCTTTGGTTAGCTCGGGGCCCCAGTAGAAGACATTTGCATAAGCTCTCTTTGCTGTGTAAGTGCTTGATTTGCTAAATACAACCTGCATATTCTCATAAAACCTCCAATGGGGAAAAAATGAAAAAAAAAAAAAGACAGAAAGACATAATGTCTCTCACAAACTACAAGCAAAAAATATTCTGAATACGATAGATTCCAACAAGAATTCCTCGAGTAAAGAATGCAAAAGCTAAAATGTTATGTAATAACATGGTTATCAAAAGCTTTAAACAATAAATCACCTAAAATTAAAAGGTAGTTTTTGTTTTCTTTTGTGTCATTCTTAATAAGGCTAATCAAGATTTACATAGAGAATTTAATGATAATTAGGAATTAAGAAGAAAGAGGAAGAGAAAATATATTCCTTGAGTAAAAGAAAAGTGAATTTTATTTTTTATTCTAAAGAAAATACAATATAGAATGGCAGGCAGAAGTGACTGACTTTTGGGTAGGGACATGGGTTTATCCATGTTATGTGTATATATATATATGTGTGTGTGTGTGTGTGTCCCTAAATTTTTATATATATATATATATATATATACACACACACCCATGAGGGCTGCCTGTAAAGTTTATACGATGACGAAGATATTATCATGGAATGTGACCAAATAAGGTATATTTTGCTAGATAGTCCTCTTTGCAGTCCACACACATCTTTCATTAGTGTTGCAGTGCTTGGATGCCATTGTGGTAGAATCTTTCATCATGTTGGTAAAAAAATTCATCAACAGCAGATATGACCTCATCATCACTGCAATTCTGGTTCTCAGCCAAGTGTTTTTTTCATGTTGAGGAACAGATGATAATCAGATGGGGACAAACCAGGAGAAGAGGAAGGCTGGTCAACCAGTTCGCAACAGCTTTTAAAACCAAGGACTTGTGTACTGGAGAATTGTCCTGATGAAACAAAATGCCTTTCATCAGTTGTTCTGGGTGTTTGGTGTGGATAGTCTTTCATAACTACCTCAGCAAGTTCTCATGGTACTCTCCACTGGTGGTGTGGTTCATTTGAAGATAGTGAATAAACATAATGCCTCTTGCATCCCCCAAAACATGAGGCCATAAATTTCTTTGCAGATGAAACGGCGTTGGCCTACATTGGAGCAGATGAGGAAAAGCATTTCCACTTTGTGGACTGTCTCTTTGTCTCTGGCTCAAAGTGACAAAGCCATCTGTGTGACACCTTTGGCAAATATCTTCTTCTATGGCCTTGAGTAGACCAAAGCCTTATGAGTGGATTTGGTGGACAGAAACTGGAAGAAACCCATCAGATATACACGGGGGATATACATCATCATTGTTTTACGTCCGCTTTCTATGCTAGCATGGGTTGGACGATTTGACTGAGGACTGGCAAACGTGATGGCTGCACCAGGCTCCAATCTGATCTGGCAGAGTTTCTACAGTTGGATTCCCTTCCTAATGCCAACCACTCCGGGAGTGTAGTGGGTGCTTTTACATGCCACCGGCATGGGGGCCATTTAGGCAGTACTGGCAACAGCCATGCTCAAATGGTGTTTGTTACGTGCCACCTGCACAGGAGCCAGTCCAGTGGCACTGGCAATGATCTCACTTGAATGTTTTTCCACGTGCCACCGGTACAAGTGTCAGTAAGGTGACGCTGGGAGTAAGGCGGTGTGTGTATGTGTGTGTGTTTGTGTATATGTTTGTCCCCCACCACTGTGTGACAACTGCTGTTTGTGTGTTTATGTCCCTATAACTTAGTGGTTTGGCAAAAATGACTGATAGATTAAGTACCAGGCTTTCAAATAAAAAAAAATCCTGGGGTTGATACATTTGACTAAAAATTCTTCAGTGCCCCAGCATGGCCAGTCTAATGAGTGAAATAAACAAAAGTGTTCTCCTCACTTGTGAGTTTCCTACCATAAACCAAATAGTACCACTTCCACACCCACCCACCCAATGTTCACCAGATTTAGCACCTGAGGACTGCCATCTCTTCCCAAAGATGAAAGTGCAGCTCAAAGGTCACCATTTTAACACCATTGCCAAAATCTAGAGCAAATCACAGAAGGTCCTCAACTTGCTTATGGAAAGTGACTTCTAGACCAGATTCCAAAAGTGGCAGGAATGCTAGGACTGGTGTATTGCTGTGCAAGGTAACCATTTCGAAAGTGATGATGTTAAAACTTAAGGAAAGAATTTTTTTTTAATTAAACAGAACTAGTCTGGGAACCCTTTGATACCACCTCTCTCTCTCTCTCTCTCTCACACACACACACACACACACACGTGTTTGTACATGATATATTTATATACATACATGTATGTATGTATATTACATGTAGAAACATACATATATGTATGCATTATATATAAATAAATATGTGTGTGTGTCAGTGTATGTGGATGTAGATGTTCATATGCAAACACATCAACACATATTTCTACCCATTCCACTGTTAGTAATCTAATGTATTTCATGAAAATAAAAACGCACAACTAATTAATCAGTGTCCAGGTATTTATTAGCCACTGGAATTCCTTCTATTTATTCAGTATTTGCTAATATGCTTCTTAGAAAATAACTGTAAGTAGGGTTGTTTTTTTCTTTGTTGTTGCTGTTTCTTTCTCTCTCTGCTAATTACACAAGAAACAGGTAAATTTCTAAAATCTTGGCAAATGATTTGATATTTTGTAATCCTGCAACATATTTTCTCCCTCAAGTAATTGCTGCCAAACAGACAATAAAACTACTCTTCACAAGTCTTTCATATAAAGAATACTTAAATTTTTTCTCACAGCTTTGTCTTGTGATTAAGAACAAAAATACCAGAATTAAACTCTCACATTTGCACTAATATTGGAACGTCTGCCTCTCAGACTAATATTGCACTTATATTTTGTCCCTCTCTCTCTTCTCTCTCTCTCACACACACACACACACACACACACGTGTTTGTACATGATATATTTATATACATACATGTATGTATGTATATTACATGTAGAAACATACATATATGTATGCATTATATATAAATAAATATGTGTGTGTGTGTCAGTGTATGTGGATGTAGATGTTCATATGCAAACACATCAACACATATTTCTACCCATTCCACTGTTAGTAATCTAATGTATTTCATGAAAATAAAAACGCACAACTAATTAATCAGTGTCCAGGTATTTATTAGCCACTGGAATTCCTTCTATTTATTCAGTATTTGCTATATGCTTCTTAGAAAATAACTGTAAGTAGGGTTGTTTTTTTCTTTGTTGTTGCTGTTTCTTTCTCTCTCTGCTAATTACACAAGAAACAGGTAAATTTCTAAAATCTTGGCAAATGATTTGATATTTTGTAATCCTGCAACATATTTTCTCCCTCAAGTAATTGCTGCCAAACAGACAATAAAACTACTCTTCACAAGTCTTTCATATAAAGAATACTTAAATTTTTTCTCACAGCTTTGTCTTGTGATTAAGAACAAAAATACCAGAATTAAACTCTCACATTTGCCACTAATATTGGAACGTCTGCCTCTCAGACTAATATTGCACTTATATTTTGTCCCTCTCTCTCTCTCTCTCTCACACACACACACACGCATAGAATTACGAAATCCTAACATAAAATGTCTATAACAGCAAAATTTATCTGGAATATCTGGGCAAAGTTCAGGGAGCTCTTACCTCTGCTGGTGACAAAAGGCCTCTCGCTCAGAGTAAAAGGCAGACTGTATGACGCATGTGTACGAACAGTCATGCTACATGGCAGTGAAACATGGGCCATGACTGCTGAGGATATGCGTAAGCTCGCAAGAAATGAAGCCAGTATGCTCCGGTGGATGTGTAATGTCAGTGTTCATACCCGACAGAGTGTAAGTGCCTTGAGAGAAAAGTTGGACCTAAGAAGCATCAGTTGTGGTGTGCAAGAGAGACATCTACGCTGGTATGGACACGTGGTAAGAATGGATGAAGATAGTTGTGTGAAAAAGTGCCACACCCTAGCAGTTGAGGGAACCTGTGGAAGAGGTAGACCCAGGAAAACCTGGGATGAGGTGGTGAAACACGACCTTCACTCTTTAGGTCTCGCCGAGGAAATGACCAGAGACCGAGACCTTTGGAAGTATGCTGTGCGTGAGAAGACCCGGCAGGACAAGTGAGGCCATAACCCGTGGCCCCTACCTAGGACGTAGTCAGTCCACCTGTGCATACCTTCCTTCTTGGGACACATAACTCTACTTGTGAAGACCTGTTGAGGCAAGTGAAAATCAAAATCGAAGAATCAAATCAAATCGAAATCAATCCACATCAATGGAATTTGTAGTCTGTGGTACCAGTGCTGGTAGCACATAAGAGAACCATCCAAATGTGGCCGTAGCCAGCACCACATCGACTGGCCTCCATGCTGGTGGCACGTAACAAACACCATCCGAGCGTGGCCGTTCGCCAGCCTCGTCTGGCACCTGTGTCGGTGGCACATAAAAAGCACCCACTACACTCACGGAGTGGTTGGCGTTAGGAAGGGCATCCAGCTGTAGAAACACCGCCAGATCTGACTGGCCTGGTACAGCCTTCGGGCTTCCCAGAACCCAGTTAAACCACCTAACCCATGCTAGCATGGAAAGCGGACGTTAAACGGTGATGATGATGATGATGATGATCTCTGGGTCTGGTCTACCAAAGTGCAAAAGCTCATGCACACACTATCACTTTGTCAGTTACAATGACAAGGGTCCCAGCACTCAGTTTGGGTGTTGTGCTGGAATACAGAATACTGCACTGTTTACCAACATAGACTTGTGGTACAGTTCTATATTTAAGAGATGAGGAATTATGTACATTATTTACGTTATTTACAGTTGATGGATATTTGTCCTCATCTTGTTTGTTGTTAACACAATGTTGTGGCTGATATACCCTTCAGCCTTCGTTAGGTGTCTTGGGGAAATTTCGAACCTGGGTTTTCAATCCACGGGCATATGGTGTGGTGGTTAAGAGCACGGGCTACTAACCCCAAGATTCCGAGTTTGATTCCAGGCAGTGATCTGAATAATAATAATAACACCGAAAAATATCTTAGGAATGAGAACCCAGGTTTGAAATTTCCCCAAGACACCTAATGAAGGCTGGAGGGTATATCAGCCGAAACATTGTGTTAACAACAAACAAGTTGAGGACAAATATCGTCAATTGTAAATAATGTAAATAATATAGACTTGTGATGCCTGAATAGACAGTGGGTATTCTATAGATCATTGGCAGTGGGGTCAACTGCTATGTCTCCACAGGACATCTGTCATTGACAAGCTGAAGGAAGGGTGAATTCATATGATCTGGCAGTTCAAGTGGCTGCAGTGGACAGTTATTGCCTGTCAGTGATATAAACACAAGTGCTTTTATGCATCACAAGTCCATACAAAAGATCCTCTCGTGGTAAATAATGCAGTATTCAACATCCATGTGAGTGACTGATAAATATTACCAATCAATGTCCAGATTTATGCATACTGTTGTTGATGTATATGTGCATTCATGTAGAGATACACATATATGATTGCGAAGCATATATCATTATCCTACATGTGGCTTTGTTCGTTCCTGGCCTTTCGTGAAAAACATGTCTCACTATCGAAAAACAATATTCTGCTTGGACACAGATGAAGGTTGGTGACTGGAAGTGCATCCAGCTGCAGAAAATTTGCCCTGATAAATCTTGTTTGACCCATGCCAGCATAGAAAGGCTGTTGTTATTATTCATAAATCATAAACTGTCCTTGTAATGTTTCCCTCACCTGATACCCTTGTGACAAATAAAAGAAAATCATTATGATTAATAGTATTATTAGTATACATATAACTGTCATCATTTGCTTGTTTCAGTCATTGGACAGTGGCCATGCTGGGGCACCGCCTTGGAAAATTTTTAGTCAAACAAATCACCCCACCCCCAGTACTTCTGTTTTTTTGAAGCCTAATATTCATTTTGTCAGTCTCTTTTTTGCTGAACCACTAAGTTACATTTAAATACACAGTCAAAGGAACCATTAATAGTTTCATGCTTTGATGATACTTGAACAGGCATATTTATAAAATACATCATGTTTAATTATGTGCCTGTTTAAGTATCAAAAATCATGAAACTATTAATGGTTCTTTCGATTGTGTATTTAACTAAAATATTTATATCTCACTAGATGGAGTGCTTTTTCTAGATTCTATCAGACCTGTAAATTATACACCTGTTTCTGTCCTCTCTCTCTCCTCCCCTCTCTCTCTCCAGTTGGGTAACCTTCTACTTCCTCTACAGCACTTTGATTCAAGTAAATAGTAATTCTCAAAAAAGTAACAAAGGAAATTTTATTCTGGTGATAACGTTTGTGTGACTAATTTGGGAATTGTTTCCCTCCACTTGTCAGAAAAATAAAATTAATATGATCCATTGATTAATATTGTTTTGTTTTGTGGGGTTCTTTTGTTGTGTGTGTATTTTTTACTCATTGCATATCTGTTTTCTGGGTTAAAATTTCTGAAACTGAGGAAGCTGGTTCCGTTCTGGGTTGGGAGCACTTAGTAAAGAGGAAAGTTTGTAAGAGAGCTTTGTCAGTGTGCTTGCTTCAAGGGTGCAAGGGATGAAGAATGAAGTGCTTTAGGGGTTTTTGCCCTCCATGTGACAATGAGGAAGAGAGAGAGAGAGTTGTATTAGAGAAGTCTGAGGGCAATGTGAGTGAGAAGTTTGAGGTGTGAGCTTAGGAATTACAACCGTGTTTCATGGTCTGCTACCACAACAACTCCTTTATAGGACCCAGTTAGCTCAAGACATCATCAGGAGGAACCACGTCCAGTTTCTGCCCCTACTCCTCTACCGTTTTGACGTCCCCCCTCCTTGGAGGTGTCTTCAGCTCTGGTGATAATGACGGCAATGAGGGATTATGACGGCAGTGAGGGATGATGACGGCAATGAAGGATGATGACGGCAATGAGGGATGATGACGGCAATGAGGGATGATGACAGCAGTAAGGGATGATGACGGCAGTGAGGGATGATGACGGCAGTGAGGGATGATGACGGCAGTGAGGGATGATGATGACAATGAGGGATGATGACGGCAGTGAGGGATGATGACGGCAGTGAGGGAAGATGACGGCAATGAAGGATGATGACGGCAATTAGGGATGGTGACGGCAGTGAGGGATGATGACGGCAATGAGGAATGATGACGGCAATGAGGGATGATGACGGCAGTGAGGGATGATGGCGGCAATGATGGATGATGATAGTAACATTTTAGCTTTAGCACATGGTCATATTTTAAAGAAAGAGGTTATAGTTCTTTGATCAAACCTCAATATATAACT
>NC_043006.1:90234226-90241726 GCF_006345805.1 Octopus sinensis | reverse complement strand
TTATGGGTTTCATTTACTTCACTGTGACCATACTGGAGCACTGACATGAATTTTTTACTTAATTATATTGACCCCAGCATTTATTTATGTCTGGTACTAATTTATTGAGCTATAGCTATTGAACACCTAAGATTTACACTTTTCATACAAAAGACGGGTCTAGATAATTCAATACATCAATTACACCACACACAAGCACACATATATTATGATATGCATATATATATATATATGTATATATATATATATATATATATATATATATATATATATTATATATATATATATATATATATTTTAGTCAAAGGGGAAGGCAGTGACCATCACCCCTTATAAGGTCTCCGAGGCAGGTGGGAGAGACAGAAGAAGATATCCTCAAACCAGAATGTTGTTGTTCTAAATGCTTGCAACAAAAGAGCTTTTGAGAAAAGCACTGAAGTCACCAGATGATGGTGCTATGCTAGGCAGTGGATATGTGTGTGTACACACACATGCATATAAATGCATGTGTGTTTGTGTATTTGAATACACTCACACTCACACACACACACACATACACATGTATATAGGTGTCTATACATAAATATTCTTGGAAATAACCAGTTCACAAAAATATGGTGTGGCCATTTAGACTAAAGGACAAAGTTTTTGATGAATCCTCAGGCAAAACAGAATGTGTGTGTGTGTATAAAATGGTAATATCAAGTTTACATTCCTTGTGATTGATACGTTCTTTTGCTCTGAAGTTTTGAAGTTCAGTGGAAAGAAAAGAATTTCTCAAGTGTAAAACAGGAGATGAGAAATGGAAAGACACTCATCTATTAAAATACTGCCTCAAATAGTTATCCTCCCAACCCATGCCAGCATAAAAAGGCTGGTGTCAAATGAATATACGATGAACCTCTGCACAGTTTCTAGCTACTAAATTTTAGCTCACAAAATAACAGTCAACTTCAGGCTTCCATCGCAAATACTTCCCAAAGAGCCAAGGAACAGAATTTAATTCAAAGGACATTTCTTTGTTCAACAATAAACTTTAATAACTTTTGAAAGATCTGGTGATATCAAATGCTTCTTCTTCAAGCAGCTTTAGGGATATCTGACCTTTTTAGCTTTGGTAGATTCTTAATTTTATGGTGACCTGCTGGTATCAGTGTCATGTAGAGCGCACCAGTGCTGGTGCCACATGAAAAGCACCGGGAACACTCTGTAAAACAGTTGGCATTAGGAAGAGCATCCAGCCAAAGTGGACAATGGAATTTGGTGCATCTCTCCATCTTGCTAGCTCCTGTCAAACCGTCCAACCCATGCCAGCATTGAAAGAAGCCGTTGAATGATGACAATGATGATGTGTATCTCTACCAATCACTTTGATGTAATAGAATGGTCTTTGTTCTCTGTTTGTAGAAGTCTCTAAAACACCTGATCTGACCTGATATTCGATGAGTTATTATAATGACACATACAAAACACAAATTCCTACAAGTAAAATGGTTTTGTTTTTGTTCTGGAAGCCACACACCTGTACAGAATAAAGTCTAATGGTAAAAGCACACGAGAGCTGTAAACTCTTTGAATGCTGCAATTAAAAATGAGAAGAATTGCATCTTCACGGGATTCCAATACCATCTGTTATGGAACAACCAACAAATGAATTCATTAATTATTTCTCGATGCTTTAAAGAGATTTTAATCCTTTTTTTTTTTAATTTTCATTTCTATTTCCACATATTTTAAAGATAATCTGTTTAAGAGTTTCATTTTTGAACTTTCATGGCGTCAACTTTCTAAGCATGGAAATTTTCATTGGTGCAGTTTTATGAACATCATTCCATCCTGTGATCATCCCATCTTTTTATGGGCTTCTAAGGACTATGCTATCTAATGTGTCTTTTCCTTATCTAAAATGATAGCATGTGATTGTTGGGAGATTTAGTTGCTATTTCTAGAAGAGCCAGTTCCCTTATTTGCATGTTCCATCAGACACAATAGATATGGGCTGTTGTTGTTGTTCTTTTTTAACTCCAGGATGACGATGACTGAACAGACCTACAATCAACCTATCTTTTTTAAAACCATTTCTTTCCTTTGAAGCCTTAGTGTATCCAGGACTACATCATCTAATGTGTCCTTTCTTTTTATGATTGTTAACAAATTTTGCTGCTATTTCTAGGAGAATGAGTGACTATGTAGAGGGGGATTTACTGATTTGCCTATTCGTGGCAAGGTTTTTAAAGCTGGATGCCCTTCGAAGCACCAACCACTTGACAGGTGGACTGGATGCTTTTAAGTGGCACCTACATTGACAAAAATTTTAAGATGGGAGGAGGCATTGGAGGAGGTGATGATGAAAAGGTTATAGTGAGACATATGTCTTGCTGTAGAGGAAGTACAAGGTTACCTGGCTGGAGAGAGAGAAAGATCAGGAATAAAGAGAGAAACAAGGGCGCTACCTCAAAGAAAATACATGGTTGCCCAACCAGAGGGAAGTGCAAGAGAAAGAAAGAGAAAGAGAGAGGGAGACCGCAGGATGGAGATGGTGGCAAAATGCCTGGCATACTCACAAGGAACAGGGATGAGAGTACAGATGAGTTGGTTGAGTAAAGGAAGAGAGAGATATAGATAGTGGCAGTTGCCAGGGCATACCATTGAGGTTCAAATGCCATAATATAAGTGACAGAATATTGCAAAGGGAGTGTGATTAAAGAGTGCAAGTAAGTGGTGAAAGATCTGGGTATATAGAAAGTTGAAGAGGCTGATAGCAATGATACAGAGGAACAGGGGTGAGAGCTAGGCATAGTGAATGAATGAGGAAATGCAAGATGAGACGTAGATTGGCTTGTTGGGGTAGGGTGAGGGAAAAGTTTTCTTGCTACGTGTGGGTGGAACATCCAGGTCGGGGGTTAGCAGATAGCAATAATAGAGTGAGACAAGGCATGTCGGCAGAATGCAGAGGTCAGGGCCAAGCAGAGACCAATGATACAGTGGCACTGGGCCAAGAGGACAAGATTAGGAAGTGAAAGATAATTGTAGTACATGAAGCGGAAATGTGAGGAAGAGAAGAGATGTAAAGATGTAGTTTAGTTAGTTGTGGTAGAGTGTGAGAAAAGTTTTCTTGTTAGGTGTGGGTGGGACACACAGCGCTTCTAGAACACAGTTTTGCTGATGTGGGCAGGTCTTCTCAAGAACTTCATATTGCCAGACATCTTGCTCCATGATCATTTCCTCCATAAGGTCCATGTTCCTGATATCAGTCCTTACCACTTCATCCCACGTCTTCCTGGGTCTCCCCCTTCCACAGGCACCATCCACTTTCAGTGATTGCTACTCCTTTATGCACCTGTCCTCATTCATACGCATCACATGTCCAAACCAATGTACTCTTCTCTCTTGCATGCTACATTTGATTCTCCTTATGTCCAACTTTTCTCTCTTTGCACTTTGTGTGCTTATATATGTATATGTGTGTATGTGTGTATATATATATGTATATATATATATATATATATATATATATATATATATATATATATATGTATATACATACATATGCTTGAGAAGACCTGACAAACCCAGTGAGAACGTAACTGTGGCTTGTGCCAGTGCAGCATAACTGGCCCATTTAAGAGTACACTTCAATCATTAGGCAATAAACTGCGCTTGTGAAGACCTGTTGAATCAAGTGAAGTTGTTGTTGTGGCCGATGACAGTACTGCCTGATTGGTACCTGTGCCGGTGTCACATAAAAAGCACCATTTGAGCATGATCATTGCCAGTGCCGCCTGACTGACTACCATGTCAGTGGCATGTAAAAAGCACCATTTGAGTGTGGTCAATGCCAGTGCCACGTGACTGGCTCCCATGCTGGTGGCACATAAAAGTACTGCCTGACTGGCCCTCATGCCAGTGGCACATAACAAGCACCCACTACACTCTTGGGATGGTTGGTGTTAAGAAGGGCATCCGGCTGTAGAAACCTTGCCAAATCAGATTGGAGCCTGGTGCAGCCTTCTGGCTTGGCAGACCTCAGTCAAGCCATCCAACCCATGCCAGCATGGAAAGCGGATGTTAAACGACGATGATGATGATATATATATATCATCATATATATATATATATATATATATATATATATATATATATATATATATCATCATATACATATATATATATATATATAGATAGATTAGAGAGAGAGAGAGAGAGAAGGGAAGAAAGAAATGTAGATAAACATGATTGAGCTTGATATATATAATACGCATATACACACACACACGCACACACACATGTAGATATATATAGGGATATACATTGAGAGGAAGAAAAACTGGAAATATAACTAAATGGGAGAATGTATGTTATTTGAAGTGCAGCAGCAGTTTCTGGGAGCTCAGAATTCTATAACAGTTATGGTATCAATAATTAAAAGATTTACTCTGAAGCACTGTAAACCAACTCCTTCACTGTCTGCTACTTAGAACAAACACTGGAGCAGAGTACAGTTCTCCATCTTTGTCAGATTCTATTCAACCATCCAACCCAGCATGGAAGATGATGATATATATATATATATATATGCACACACAAACACACACATCAGATTGTTGTTGTAGGTGTTTGTTTGCATTCTCTCATCATATATATTCCACAAAGAATAAAATAAAATTAAAATTAAGTGAAATATTGTACTTTCTAATTACTAATCTAATAATAAAAAAAAAGTAAGATGCAGTGTGTTGCCAGCGGCTTAAAATTGTAATATTAAATTAATTTGGTGAGATCTATAAACGATGTATTTAATTAGGGCAGATAATTGTTGTTTTATGACTGACTAAGAGAAACATTGGTTGGCACCATGTAATGTTGGAAGCATCAAACATCATTAGATAATTCTTGTGTTTGATGTGAGGCCAAGGAATTCAATTGTATTTCTTTAAATATTTTAAAATTCTTACGCTTTCATGTCATTAACATTATATTAACATATATTATCATATATTAATTATTATCTCTGAGTATAATGTATAAACACACATTTGGTAGATATGACCCATAAATGGATTTCTCAAAACCACCATTCTACACACACACATACATACATTATGAGGCCGAGTAATTAAATTTACTTCACATCCAAATTGTCAGTTTGGTCAAATGTCTTCTAGCCTCAGGTTAACAAAGGCCTTCTTGTTGAATTTAGAGGGCAACACCTGGGCAGAAGCCCTGTCTTTTGTGCGTGTATGTGTGTGCATAGCTCTCTATCTGTCTGTCTGTCTGTCTGTCTTTCTGTCTGTCTCTCTCTCTTTCTCTCTTTCTCTCTCCTCTCTCTATATATATATATATATGTGTGTGTGTGTGTGTGTGTGTGTGTATCTGTGTGTGTGCATGTAAATATCTTCCTATCTGTCTGTCTATTCATGTGTATGTGTGTACATTTACAAAGGAGAGAAAAATCCTCCATATATATATTGTAGAGTTTGTCTGTTTACACCAGCTGAGGTTACTCTCCATTAGTACTCTGAGTTTTTCATCTTCATATCTTTCATCTTCGCCATAAGTGAAATCTAGATATTACACACACACACACACACACATATACACACATATACACACACATTTGTGTACGTATGTTATTATTTTTATTTCTAGATTTCTTGCCAATGGAGAAGGCCAGTCTCTAACCTAGATCCAAGGCTCCTTCATTGGAATCTCTTCAGCATCTACTGGGTAGTTGTGCATTTATGTGTGTATATGTGCAAATATTTGTGTGTCCATACCTATGTCTGTCTGTCTCTATGTGTGTACATATGTGCATACATAGAGATCAATAGATGTGTTTTAATATTTGTTTCTATAATTATGTATGCACAAACTTTCAGTAAAAGCTGTTCAATAACTTACATAAATATGTCGAATATAATATATTTAAATTTTCTCAGTTTTGCTTGATTTTTCCTTCTGCTAGATGGAATATATTTGGAAATATCACATTCCCTATGGGCATCTAGTGATAAAAGCACCTGCTTCAAGAATCCATGCAAATATTCCAATTTTCAAAAGCAACCTTCTTATGCTATTCTGGCATGACGGGTTTAAAATCGTTAAAAATCAATAAATAAATAAAATATGATGCACAACTATTTCAGGAATGGCTTTTACTGAGCATCTAGAAACAGTTTACATACTTCAGTCAAAAATTCTTTATGACTTGCTCCCCCTGAAACTAAATTAATTTAGCATCTCCTATATTTCATTAGGTTCTGCCACCTTGAAGACAGGAAAGCTACCTTTCTTCTTGATTCATTATAATTTCTTTTCACATCAAAGAGACAGGCCGTTCACATTTTAATCATGCAATTTGCCAAATGCATCTTTCATCGCATCATAATCTTCTCTGCTTGGTTACACTGAGGGCTTGCTCTGTCAATCAGCCCTTCTTTCTTTGTTCAAACCAAACACTTTTTCAATAACACATTATCTTTGTTTATGTTTCCTTGATTCCGTGATCTTTTCCCCTCTTCCTGTTCAAGTTTAATAAGCCCAATCACATTTCCATATTGGTGATGAGTGATCAAGCTGCTGACCATTCTTTCCTTTTTTTCTTTCCTGTTTTTGTCTTCCTGAGAAAAATTTTACTGACTCAACTATATTACAATGTAGTTTGGAATCCAGAGAAAAAGACACTTGAAAGTGAGATAGAAAAACAGAGGGGTGATGGTGGGGTGGAACAGAAACAAATGGTGGGGGGGGGAGGGTGATTGGCCTGATCCCAAGGAAACCTCAGCCTACCATGTCACGTTATCATTCAAGTAGAATTTAATTCAACCTTTCAGCCCTAATCAAATAAAAGTATAAACCAACCGTTAATGAAATCATTTAACTATGAAGTGATAAAAGCTCCTTTGTATATAGGGAAATTATAATAACGAACATTGGTAACATGGGCAGAGCCAGTGATGCCGTTAAGTCAATTAAATGTTTGTTAACCATGGCTCAAAATAAAATATGCTTGCTTCAGGCTTTCTGCTAGACAACCAACAACAAGGGCTAATATCAGCTGAGTGTTTACACTGACTTCTTGATATTTTCAGTTTGTATAAAAATATGAATAAATTGGATGACTTGCTCCATACGTTTCTCCTATTTGCTTTCCTTTCTATATAACCAACACCAACACAATTATCTTAATTTCTGCATTGAAATATTTTCTCCCAGAATATACAACAAATATATACATCTTTTGTTGATATTACCATAAGAGATACATTTTAAATGCAACAATTTTTTTTTCCTATGTTAAACACAGCATCCAAATTTTCCAGAATATATATTTTGTCTATGTTGTATGTTCTTTTGATTCAGCACTTATAATAAACCACCTATTTTGTCTTCATCCTCTTTTTTATTTCATTTTTGTTAGCTCTATCACAAACACCTTTCAATTCCACATTTACCTTTCAACAAACTTCATTTCATTTTTTCATAAAATAAACAGAAAAA
>NC_043006.1:90230903-90234126 GCF_006345805.1 Octopus sinensis | reverse complement strand
TGTGGATGGGAGGGAAACTTCTTACCGCATATCCATGCCTGTGCTCACACACACACACTCTATACTCGTCTAACATTGTGTTTTGGGCCATAGGCATATACTGAGTTCTACACCAACCCATTAGTCTCGCTATGTCTAAATGAAATAATAGAATGTTTGGAATATATTTTAATTAAAAGTCTTTTGTGAGTTTTATTTAGTTGCAACTCTATTCAGTTCTGAAGTAAGCCCTTCCCCTCATCTGGACTGTGGGACTTGCTCCCCATGCTCTGAGAAACTGAGTTTGAGTCTAGGAATAGAGGAAACCCAGTCAGATAATTGTGTAACAATGTCTGAAATACAGGCAACAAGATGAAGGTTTACAAATGCAATTACACCATCAACAGTAAAAGAACCAGTTACTGTTCTTAGTAGTGATTGTAAGAAAAGGATGATAATAATAATGATAATCTTTTCTACTCCAGGCATGAGGCCCTAAATATTGGGGGACGTGCCCAGTCAATTAGATCGACTCCAGTATGCAACTGGTACTTAATTTATTGACCATGAAAGGATGAAAGGCAAAGTTGACCTCAGCGGAATTTGAACTCAGAATGTAAAGACAGACGAAATACCTCTAAGCATTTCACCTGGCCTGCTAACGAATTCTGCCAGCTCGCTACCTTAGTAATGATAACAACAACAACAACAACAAAATAAACTATCAGTTTTATTGGGATTAATGTGACAGACAGATATAGGTATATTTAACTAGTGTTTGTTCGTTTAACCTTTCACCATAATTTGCAACACAGCTTAGCATGTTTCAATTTTATATAACACACACGTGAGTAATATATATATATATATATATATATATATATATTATATATATATAGATTACTATATAATTAGGGTTCAGCAACGATTAGCTTCACCACACACCGAAGTTTAGAAATAGCAGTCAAAAAATCTTAGCTATTCCTTCTATTCCTGTAGCATCTTACATTGGCATAATGGTATATATAGATAGATAGACAGACAGATAGAGGTGTATATATGTGTGTGTGTGCATGTGCATATATATATATATATGTATATATAGGCATGTATAAATATGTGTTATGTTATATGTTGGTTTGCATGTGTGTGTGTATCTGTATACAAACACCCGTCCACAGCCCCTCATATTTATCAGTGTTTTTCTTTTTTTACTGCTTTCTCTCTCTCTCCTTCGATTAGTTTCTATTTATTGGATTCCAGTTGACACTTTCAGTCATAAAAGCATTTTCCTTAACAAGAGAAGAAACTAGAAAATCTTAAGAACCAAAATTAATAATAAAAAAATGGAAAATGCAATAATATTTACAAACACATTCATAGAAAGACGATGTACACACTTACGCACGCAAGATGTACGATAAAATAATATGAAATTCGAGAAAGAAAACAGCAGCAAAAGAAATTTACAGGATCAGAGCATGTATAGCCGTGTGCGAATGTGTTTGTGAGTATGTGCGTGTATATGTATTATATACATTCATGCATATGTGTATGTATACATTATATACATACATGCATATAGACACACAGACACACGCATGTTGCATATATATATATATATATATATATATATATATATATATATATATACATATGTATATATTTATACACACACACACACACAGCTATAGGTATTTTCCTCTCCCTTTTATTGATTCAATCTAAATGCAAACAAGTTTCAGTTTTTCTTTTCTCTTTTTCAAGTTTTACAATTGTTCTACTTGCAAAATACAGAAGCAGAAAAATAGCAGAAAAATTAATAAATGTATTCATAAGAAAAAATACGTATGATACGATTTTATGGTTTTATCTACCAAGAATATATTTTGAAATTTGTATGTGTACACAAACAATTATAGTCTCATACTTGTACATACTCTCGTACCAACATTTCACTCTTACACGCACTCATAAGCATTTAAATATGAAATCAATGTTCTTGTGCCAGCCTGTATTTACATGTTGCACTGGTGTATCCATACAGACATATGTTATATATGTGTGAATGATTCTACACACACACACACACACACACATTATATTTATTATATATATATATATATATATATATATATATATATATATATATATATATATATATGTAGGTGCAGGAGTGGCTGTGTGGTAAGTAGCTTGCTAACCAACCACATGGTTCCGGGTTCAGTCCCACTGCGTGGCATTTTGGGCAAGTGTCTTCTGCTATAGTCCTGGGCCAACCAATGCCTTGTGAGTGGATTTAGTAGATGGAAACTGAAAGAAGCCTGTTGTATATATGTATATATATATATATATGTGTGTGTGTATGTGTGTGTGTTTGTCCCCCTAGCATTGCTTGACAACCGATGCTGGTGTGTTTACGTCCCCGTCAGTGGTTCAGCAAAAGAGACTGATAGAATAAGTACTGGGCTTACAAAGAATAAGTCCCGGGGTCGATTTGCTCGACTAAAGGCAGTGCTGCAGCATGGCCACAGTCAAATGACTGAAATAAGTAAAAGAGTAAAGAGTATATACATATATATGCGACATGGAGAAATGGCTTATCTGGAAAAGCAGCTTAGACCCTATACATGTCTGAACTCAAGGATAGAACTTTTCGGGTCATGCCCATACGTGACACAATTTTTGTTATGTTTTTGGTCCTCCCAAGAATACAGATAGAACTTGCTTTCTATATTATGTCCAAAAAAGTTTTTTATCTCATTATACCTTTTATTTTTTCATATATTTTTACACATAATAATTATTTCTGTACTCTCTTCCATCCTGCATTTTTTCCTGTGCCTATATAGACATGTATATAGATTCATTTGTACACGTGTGTGAATATGTATGTATGTATATGTGAATATGTGTGTATGTATATAGATGTGTGCGGGCATAAGAATACATATATATAGACGTTTTTACTTAGTATTTTTACAATTTTTTCCGTTTTTTTTTTGGGCGCATGTATAATCTTTTTTGTGTATGCGTGGGTGTGTATGTGTATATAAACATGTGCGGGTATGTACATATATTGGCGTGTGTGTGTATGCATGCATAAGGGCATGTCCGTATATGAACGTGGTTTTATGCTTTATATACTTCCTTATGTTTTTTCTGTACTGTTGTTTTTTTCTGTATTGTTACCTTTAACCATGGTTTTTCTTGTGCTTGTGCGTATATAGATGTATGTATGAAC
>NC_043006.1:90163403-90228403 GCF_006345805.1 Octopus sinensis | reverse complement strand
CATGCAAAACTAAATGCAATACCCAACGAATACACTGGACCTGGAGGGATTGCGATCCCAGAGGCACAATCAGTGCGAGACCTGGGTATTTACATGAGTAATGATGCAACCTTTCATGTGCATGTTGCTAAATTAGCAATGAATTGTAGGCGGCTGACTGGATGGAATCTTAGAACATTTAGAACAAGAGACCAGGAAACCATGATGGTCCTCTGGAGGACACTTGTCCTAAGCCACTTTGACTATTGCTCTCAGCTATGGTCACCATCCAGTGTCAAGTTAATCACAGAACTTGAGGCGATCCAACGAGGCTACACGAAGAAGATTGCCTCTGTGCAGCATATAAGCTACTGGGAAAGACTCAAGAGATTAAGACTCTATTCCTTAGAGCGTAGGTGAGAAAGATATGCCATAATATACATCTGGAAGATCCTAGAAGGACTTGTCCCAAACTTTGGCATCGAGAGTTACACAAATACTAGAACTGGGCACCACTGCATAGTGCCAAGGACTCCAAATTTGCCATCAAGATGTAGGACAAGATACTGTGATAGCCTGGGCTTCAGAGGCCCACATCTCTTCAATATCCTCCCGAAAGACCTGAGAGACCTGCATGGGGAGGATGCAGATATCTTTAAAATAAAACTGGATCTCTTCCTGTCAGGTGTCCCAGATGAACCAACTTCACGTCAGGAGGTGCAGATGAGGGCAGCTGCATCAAACTCTCTCATGCACCGAATGGCATTTGCTAAAAAGCATTCGTGAAGTAAAATCATGTAGTAACACCAAATGGTGGCGCCCCAGCATGGCCACAGATCATGAGCTGAAAGTAGATAAAATAAAATAAAATAAATATATATATATATATATATATATATATATATATATATACATATATTATATATATATATATATATATATATATATATACATATATATGTATATATATATATATATATATATATATATATATGTATTATATATATATATATATATATATATATACATATATATATATGTATATATATATATATATATATATATATAATATATATATATATACCGTAGCCAGTACCGCATCGACTGGCCTCCGTGCTGTGGGCACGTAACAAGCACCATCCGATCGTGGCCGTTTTGCCAGCCTCATCTGGCACCTGTGTCGGTGGCACATAAAAACACCATCCGAGCGTGGCCGTTTGCCAGCCTCGTCTGGCACCTGTGTCGGTGGCACATAAAATCACCCACTACACTCTCGGAGTGGTTGGCGTTAGGAAGGGCATCCAGCTGTAGAAACACTGCCAGATCTGACTGGACTGGTGCAGCTTTCGGGCTCCCCAGACCCCAGTTGAACCGTCCAACCCATGCTAGCATGGAAAGCGGACGTTAAATGATGATGATGATGATGATGATGACATATATATATATGTATATATATATATATATATGTATATGTATATATGTATATATATCAACGTGATCACCGTGACCAACCAGGCTATCAGATGTTGCTATACATCGCTGGTCACAATGCGCTTTGCATTGTTTTAGCCTTCAAATGACGCCACCCCGCTGGCTAAGCAAGCAGGCCAACAGAAGAAAGAGTGAGAGAAAGTTGTGGCAAAAGAGTACAGCAGGGTTCGCCACCACCCCCTGCCGGAGCCTCGTGGAGCTTTAAGTGTTTTCGCTCAACAAACACTCACAACGCCCGGTCTGGGAATCGAAACCGAGATCCTACGACCGCGAGTCCGCTGCCCTAACCACCAGGCCATTGCGCCTCAACATGTATATATATACGTATATATATATATATATGCAGTGTTCCGCAAGGCACTGTTTTGGGACCACTACTGTTCATAATGGCCCTCTCTGACATATATATATATATATATAATACATATATATATACATGTATATATATATATATATGTATCATCATCATCATCATCATTTAACATCTGCTTCCCATGCTTGCATGGGTTGGACGATTTTGACTGAAGGCTGGCAAACCAGATGGCTGCACCAGGCTCCAATCTTGATCTGGCAGATTATCTACTGCTGGATGCACTTGCTAATACCAACAACTACGAGAGTGTAGTGGGTGCTTTTTACTCGAATCTTTTTACAGGTGCCAGTGAAGCGACATTGGTAACGATCACGCTCGAATGGAGTCCTTTTACATGCCATGGGTACGGAAGCCAGTTGGCTGCTCTGGCAACGATCATGCTCGGATGGTTCTCTTGGCACCCTACTAGCACAGGCATAATTGCCAGTAAGGTGACACTGGTAACAGTCATACTCGAATAGCCGCTCTGTCAACGATCACACTCGTATGGTGTTCTTTGCACCCCACTAGCACGGATGTCAGTCATCGATATGATTTTGATTTTGATTTCACTTGCCTCAACAGGTCTTCGCAAGCAAAGTTTAGTGACCAAAGAAGAAAAAGGTATGCGTAAGCGGGCTGGTTACGCTCCTGGCATAGGCCACAGGTAATGGTCTCATCGTGCTTGCCGGGTCTTCGCGAGTACAGCATATTTCCAAAAGTCTTGGTCACTAGTCATTTCCTTGGTGAGGCCTAATGTTTGAAGGTCATGCTTCACCACTTCATCCCAGCTTTTCCTGGGTCTACCTCTTCCACAGGTTCTCTCAACTGCTAGGGTGTGGCACTTTTTCACACAGCTACCCTCATCCATTCTCGCCACATGACCATACCAGCGCAGTCGTCTCTCTTGCATACCACATCTAATGCTTCTTAGGTCCAGCTTTTCTCTCAAGGTACTTACAACTCTGTCGAGTATGCACACTGACATTACACATCCATCGGATCATACTGGCTTCATTCCTTGCGAGCTTATGCATATCCTCAGCAGTCACGGCACATGTTTCACTGCCACATAGCATGGCTGTTCACACATATGCATCATACAGTCTACCTTTTACGCTGAGCGAGAGGCCCTTTGTCACCAGCAGAGGTAAGAGCTCTCTGAAATTTGCCCAAGCTATTCTTATTTTAGCAGTTACACTTTCAGTGCACCCTCCTCTGCTACAGACTTGGTCACCTAGGTAATGGAAGCTGTCAACTACTTCTAGTTTTTCTCCCTGGAATGTGGCAGAAGTTGTTCTCTGCGCATTTTCAGTGTTTATTGCTCCTGAGCATCTGCCACATACAAAAACTATCTTCCCAGTTAGCCTTCCTTTGATATTACTGCACCTCTTATGTGTCCATAGCTTACACTGGGTACATCTTATAGAGTTTCTACCTACGCCTCGAGCAGAGCCATCTACCTGAAAGGATTTGTGGTTTGCCTGCCTTCCTGCTTATTAGGACTTTGGTTTTAGCTAGGTTGACTCTAGGGCCCTTCGATTCTAATCCTTGCTTCCACACTTGAAACTTCTCCTCTAGTTCTGATATTGACTCAGCGATTAGAGCAAGGTTGTCAGCATAGAGGAGCTACCAGGGGCATCCTGTCTTGAATTCCTCCATTATTGCCTGGAGGACTATGATAAATAGGAGGGGGCTGAGGACTGAAGCCTGGTGGACCCCAACCTCTACCTTGAATTCTTCACTGTACTCGTTGCCAACCCTTACCTTACTCACAGCGTCTCTGTACATGGCTTGTACAGCTCTCACTAACCATTCATCTATCCCTAATTTCCTCATTGACCACCAGATAAGATATAGGGGGACCCTGTTGAAGGCTTTCTCCATGTCAACAAAAGCCAGGTACAGGGGCTTATCTTTGGCTAGGTATTTCTCCTGCAGCTGTCTTACCAGAAATATGGCATCAGTGGTGCTTTTCCCTGGCACAAAAGCAAACTGCATCTCATCCAAGTTGACTCTCTCCCTAATCAGTTGGGCTATGACCCTCTCCGTAACCTTCATTACCTGATCCAACAGCTTGATACCTCTGTAATTATTTGTATCTAGAGCGTCACCTTTACCTTTGTAGCAGTTGACTATTATGCTGCTACACCAGTCATTGGTGTATGTATATGTAGAAGTGTATGTAACTGAAGAAGAAGTTTCAGGTGTGGAAGCAAGTTTTAGAATCGAAGGGCCTTAGAGTCAATCTAGCTAAAACCAAAGTCGTAATAAGTAGGAAGGTAGACAAATCACAAACGCCTTCAGGTAGATGGCCCTGCTCAATCTGTAGAAAAGGTGTAGGTAGAAACTCTATAAGATGCACCAAGTGTAAGCTATGGACACATAAGAGGTGCAGCAATGTCATAGGAAGGCAAACTAGGAAGATGGTTTTTGTATGTGGCAGATGCTCGGGAGCATTAACCTCTGAAAATCTGCAGAAAACAACTTCTGTCACTTTCCAGGGGGAAAAACTAGAAGTAGTTGATAGCTTCCGTTATCTTGGTGACCAAGTCAGTAGTGGGGGTGGGTGTGCGGATAGTGTAACGGCTAGAGTAAGAATAGCTTGGGCAAAGTTTAGGGAGCTCTTACCTCTGTTGGTGACTAAAGGCCTCTCACTCAGAGTAAAAGGCAGACTGTATGATGCATGTGTACGAACAGCCATGCTACATGGCAGTGAAACATGGGCCGTGACTGCTGAGGACATGCGTAAGCTCGCGAGAAATGAAGCCAGTATGCTCCGATGGATGTGTAATGTCAGTGTGCATGCTCGACAGAGTGTTAGTACCCTGAGAGAAATGTTGGACCTAAGGAGCATCAGTTGTGGTGTGCAAGAGAGACGATTGCGCTGGTATGGTCATGTGGCGAGAATGGATGAAGATAGGTGTGTGAAAAAGTGCCAATCCCTAGCAGTTGAGGGAACCCATGGAAGAGGTAGACCCAGGAAAACCTGGGACGAGGTGGTGAAGCACGACCTTCGAACTTTAGGCCTCACTGAGGAAATGACCAGCGACTGAGACCTTTGGAAATATGCTGTACGTGAGAAGACCAGGCAGGACAAGTGAGCCCAGCCCACTTATGAATGCCTTTCCTCCCTTGGACACAAAGACCTGTTGAGGCAAGCAAAGTCGATATAGAACCTCATCCGACGACAGGCACCCATGCCAACCCCCTTTGCTTGCGAAGACATGTTGGGGCAAGCGAAATCGAAATCGAACTGAACCAGCCAGGATCCCTGGTCTGGTGGTACCTAAAAAGCACTATCCGACTCGTGGCCGATGTCAGCGCCGCCTCCACTGGCTTCCGTGCCGGTGGCATGTAAAATACACCAATCCAACCGTACGACAGGCACCCATGCCAACCCCCTTTGCTTGCGAAGACATGTTGAGGCAATCGAAACGAATTGAACCAGCCAGGATCCCTGGTCTGGTGGTACGTAAAAAGCACTATCCGACTCGTGGCCGATGCCAGCGCCGCCTCGACTGGCTTCCGTGCCGGTGGCACATAAAATACACCAATCCGACCGTGGCCGTTGCCAGCCTCACCTGGCACCTGTGCAGGTGGCACGTAAAAAGCACCCACTACACTCACAGAGTGGTTGGCGTTAGGAAGGGCATCCAGCTGTAGAAACATTGCCAGATAAGACTGGAGCCTGGTGCAGCCTTCTGGCTTCCCAGATCCCCAGTCGAACCGTCCAACCCATGCTAGCATGGAGAACGGACGTTAAACGATGATGATGATGATGCTGATATATAGGCGCAGGAGTGGCTTTGTGGTAAGTAGCTCGCTAACCAACCACATGGTTCCGGGTTCAGTCCCACTGCGTGGCATCTTGGGCAAGTGTCTTCTGCTATAGCCTCGGACCGATCAATGCCTTGTGATTGGATTTGGTAGACGGAAACTGAAAGAAGCCTGTCGTATATATGTATATATATATATATTGATCAAAATAAAATAAAAACATAATGCGAAGGATTCAGCGGTACATATGTTTCGGGCCTTTATTAGACAGATTTATAACAATGCATAATGTATGTCTGTGGCCTTCTTCAGCCGCGCACAACAGCTTCCACAAGGACATGTGTTACATCAAAAATTCTTGGTTGGGGATGCAAATCCTCTCATTCGCGTACGACATAATGCGGCAGCAGCATAGAATTGAAGCGTCCATCTCTTTCTTCTCTCAATGTAGAATGAGGAAAACTGGATGTTGAGGTAATGTAAATAAATAAATACATATATAGACGTGAAGATGGAGGGGCGAGAATTCGTATAGGAAATAGGCGAACTAATAGATTAGCACACAATAGTAACCCTCCCGACGAGAGCAATATAGATCCTATTAGGAGAAATAGAAGGGATAATAGTAGATTACGCAAATATATATGGTTCAACATACCTTACAACTTAGCAGTTAGGGGTAAGTTATGTAAGAGAATATTCTCTATAATTTCCAACAACTTCCCACCCACCCACAAGTATAGAAGTATCTTCTCCAACAAAACTATTAGGATTTCCTACTCTACCCTTGCCCAACATGAGCTGCCTCATAGCTAAACATAACTATATTAATATTAGAACAGCTAGATCAAGAGCAAACCATAGCGACCAACAGAACCCCCTCATCTAGACAGTAGACAAATATACCAGACTGGTAGCCATACTACCCAAACAGTTAGTAATAACACCCGCCAACACAACAGAGGAAATACTACACCCATCAACAACCAGGAGGATAACAACGCCCCCACTCGTATTGCAACATCTCCGCCTGGGATTAGCAGCACACGACCGAATAATGCAATGCAATGCAACTGCAGATGTGCATCAGAGTGCCCGCTGCAGGGTGCATGTAGGGCGAAAAACGTAATATATTCATGTGAGGTGAGTACTCAGTTTAACACACTCACCTATATTGGTTGCTCAACCTCCTGGAAATCCAGATACTACAACCACCGGTCCTCACTGAGACACAGACATAAGGCTAACAGCACCTCCCTCTCTAAAAGAATTTGGGAATTAAAAGACAAATGCATAGGCTTCAAACTCAGATGGTCCATCATCGGATCAGCTGCACCTTATTTAAATAATAGAGCAAGATGCCAACTATGTTGTGTAGAACTCCTGTACATCTTGAAATTCAAAGACAAACACAATCTTATTAACAAAAGGTCAGAGTTCAAACCATCCTGTATACACAAACTTATTAATACTTTCAAATACTACAAAGCTTAGGTCTTATACCAACTCCCCCATGCAATTTCCTCCCACCCGGTGCAACCTATCGGCTCCAGCACATCCCGCTTTCCTATATGTGCGTGTATATGCGTATGTGTGTGTGTATGTATGTGTATGTGCACATACGTGTACGTGTGTGTACATATATATATATATATATATACATGTGTGTGTGTGTGTGTGGTGTGGGTGTGTGTATGTGCATATACGGTTCCCTGCATTTTCCTCCTATATATACAAATTTTGTCTCCCATATATGACTTCTTTTCCCTAAATATTTCTTCTCCTACACCCATACCCTCCCTATATAGTCTCTTTAATTCCCTATATCTATACCCTTTCACATTTCTAACTCGGATGTTGAACGCACACCGCCAAACTCCACTTCCCACCCTTCCAATTTTCAGTTCCCCCCGCCCGCCCCTACGTTTAACACACACCTCTAACTTTCAACCACCTTCATCTCATGTTAAACTTTACCAAATTATATTTTTATCTTATTTTATTTTATTTTTATTTTTACTTTTATTTTTGCTTTTATCCTACTTCCATTTATTTTTATTCTACTTCCATTTATTCTCATTTTTATTTTCATCCCTTACCTTAACTCTTATAATTTTTATAATTCTTATATTTCATTTCTAACTATTACATTGTATTTCTTATTTTATACTGTATTTTTTATTTCTAATTTTTACCCTTACCCTCATTCTTACCCCTAACTTATCGCTTTACACCTCTATATATGTTTATTTACTTACCTATGGATCCACTTTTTGACTATACGAGCGTCCGCGTACGTGTGTATACGCATACATACATATGCACGCGCATATATGTACATACATATTTCGATATCTTATAGCTATACCCATATGCGCGTGTGTCTCTGTGTGTGTATGTGAGTGTATATGTGCACGCGCATGCGGACACACAGCCGTGTGTGCGTGCACGTATAGACATGAGTACGTGACTTTTTACATACGTTCTTATATACATCCTTTAATATCTTATATCTAGACCTAGAGGCGTGGGCATATACGTGTGTGTATGTAGGGATAGGCGCGCGTATGTACATGTGAGTGTGTACGCGTATAGTGTCCGTGTATACATGCGGATATTCTGTTGTATGTATGTATGTGTACGCGCATGCGTGTGGGTGCGTGTGTGTTTATGTACATGTTTACACGCGAGTGCGTGTGTATGCTTATAGGCTTGGAGGCGTATATGTACGCGGGTATGTGGGTGTATGTATCCATGATGATATATATGTACTAGAAGTCCATTTAATTCAAGGAACCAGATTAAATGCTCATCAGCTCTGATTTACAACACATTAGGTCCCCAGACGAAACTGTTGATTTACTGACAATTCTACAACTAAATTTTATCAATCTCCTGACCACCATGCTTTGTCCGTAACCTCTATACATCCCTTATCTTTACATTCTTTTACATTTTTATCATGTTTTTATCATGATTTTTTACTTTTATTTCTATTTCTTTTTATTTTTACTTATAACCTTATGCCTTTACATTTATTTATATTTCTTTATATTCTTTATATTCTTTATACCCCTTTACATCTCCTTATAACTCTTTATATCTTTATGCTCTACATTTTATATTTTTCTATACTTACACCTTTTATACATTTTTTATCCCTGGTCCCGAATTCTCGCCCCTCCATCTTCACGTCTATATATGTATTTATTTATTACATTACCTCAACATCCAGTTTTCCTCATTCTACATTGAGAGAAGAAAGAGATGGACGCTTCAATTCTATGCTGCTGCCGCATTATGTCGTACGCGAATGAGAGGATTTGCATCCCCAACCAAGAATTTTTGATGTAACACATGTCCTTGTGGAAGCTGCTGTGCACGGCTGAAGAAGGCCACAGACATACATTATGCATTGTTATAAATCTGTCTAATAAAGGCCAGAAACATATGTACCGCTGAATCCTTCGCATCATGTTTTTATTTTATTTTGATCAATTTACTCCACCACCTACACCACCAAACGGCATACACAGGTGCTTATAATTATCAAGTACTCACCCCAAATTTATATATATATATATATATATATATGTATATATATATATATGTGTGTGTGTTTGTCCCCCTAGCATTGCTTGACAACCGATGCTGGTGTGTTTACGTCTCCGTTACTTAGCGGTTCGGCAAAAGAAACCGATAGAATAAGTACTGGGCTTACAAAGAATAAGTCCTGGGGTCGATTTGGTCGACTAAAGGCGGTGCTCCAGCATGGTCGCAGTCAAATGACTGAAGCAAGTAAAAGAGTAAAAGAGTATATATATTACATATATAATATATATATATTATATATATATATATGTATATATATATGTAATATATATATTATATATATATATATATATATATATATATATATATATATATTATGTGTGGAGGCGCAATGGACCAGTGGTTAGGGCAGCGGACTCGCGGTTGTAGAATCGCGGTTTTGATTCCCAGACCGGGCATTGTGAGTATTTATTGAGCGAAAACACCTAAAGCTCCACGAGGCTCCGGCAGGGGATGGTGGGGATCCCTGCTGTACTCTTTCGCCACAACTTTCTCTCACTCTTCCTTCTGTTGGCCTGCTCGCTTAGCCAGTGGGGTGGCGTCATTTGAAGGCTAAAACAATGCGAAGCGCATTGTGACCAGCGATGTGTAGCGACATCTGATAGCCTGGTCGGTCACGGTGAGTACGGTGATATATATATATATATACATATATATATAAATATATATATATGTATGTATATATATGTATATATATATGTATGTAAGTATATATATGTATATATATATGTATGTATATATATGTATATATATATATATGTATGTATATATATGTATATATTATATATGTATATATATGTATATATATATATATGTAATATTATGTATATATATATATGTGTATATATATATATGTGTATGCATATATATGTGTATGTATATATATGTATATTTATATATATGTATGTATATATATGTATATATATATATATAAATATATATATATATATATATGTATGTATATATATGTATGTATATATATGTATGTATATATATGTAGATATATATGTATGTATATATATGTATATATATATGTATGTATATATATGTATATATTATATATATGTATATATATGTATATATATATGTATGTATAATATATATGTATGTATATATATGTATACATATTATATGTATGTATATATATTTATTATATATATGTATGTTATATATGTAGATATATATATGTATGTATATATATGTATATCTATATGTATGTATATATATATTATATGTATGTATAGATATGTATATATATATATATATATGTATGTATATATATGTATATATATATATGTATGTATATATATGTATATTTATATATGTATATTTATTTATATGTATTATATATTATATATATATATATGTATGTATATATGTATATATATATGTATGTATTAATATGTAATCTTATATATATATAGATGTATGCATATATATGTATGTATATATATATATATATATATATGTATATATGTATATTATATATATGTATGTATATATATATATGTATATATATATATATATATATTATGTATGTTATATAATATGTATGTATTATTTATTTATCAAGGAGCTTCTACAGGACTAGAACTGTTTCATTCAAATGAAATCATCAGGAAGCTAGGCGTCAAGATTCTTGACGCCTAGCTTCCTGATGATTTCATTTGAAACAGTTCTAGTCCTGTAGAAGCTCCTTCTATAAATAAATTAATTTACTCTGCCATGTATTGAATACCTATTTACTGTGGTTAACCCCGACTCAACCCGGGACCTACATATATATGTATGTATATATATGTATATATATATTTATATATATGTATGTATATATATGTATATATATATATATATATGTATGTATATATATGTATATATATCATCATCATCATCGTTTAGCATCCGCTTTCCATGCTAGCATGGGTTGGACGGGTCAACTGGGGTCTGTGAAGCTGGAAGGCTTCGTCAGGCCCAGTCAGATCTGGCAGTGTTTCTACGGCTGGATGCCCTTCCTAAATCCAACCACTCCGCGAGTGTAGTGGGTGTTTTTTACGTGCCACCTGCACAGGTGCCAGACAGAGCTGGCGAACGGCCACGAACGGATGGTGCTTTTACCTGTCACCGGCACGGGGCCAGGCGATGCTGGCAATGGACACGAACGGATGGTGCTTTTACGTGCCACCGACACGGGGCCAGACAGAGCTGGCAACCGGCCACGAACGGACGGAGCTTTTACGTGTCACCGGCACGGGGGCCAGCCGAGGCTGGCAACGGACGCGAACGGATGGTGCTTTTACGTGCCACCGACAGGGTTGCCAGACAGAGCTGGCAAACGGCCACGAGCGGACGGTGCTTTTACGTGTCACCGGCATGGGGGCCAGCCGAGTCTGGCAACGGACACGAACGGATGGTGCTTTTACGTGCCACTGACACGGGGCCATGTATATATATGTATATATATGTATATATATATATATATATGTATGTATATATACATATATATGTCCCCCTCCTAATAGGACACAACCTCCCCCAACCATATAAAAAACTTTATCCTCCCCGAAACATCTCAAACAAGACCCACCACAAAACCTGGTTTTCCAGTCACTCTAACACCCCTCCCCCACCGACAAGAACCATCAAGAACCTCCCATACACTAGGAATTATCCCCCCCCTCAATACTCCCCTCCCTCACACTAATAACAAACAAGGCATCCTACCCACACCGATACATATAATACCCACCCAACGAACCCCTTATAGTCCACCCATCCAACAACCACATTCCTACCACATTTCCTACAGATCTCCAAACCCTCACATCCCACACGAACCCAATCACCACAACTACATCCCCCCATACAATCTACCATACACACACCCACAAACCCATCGCATTTCTCACAAAACCTTACACCATCGCATCCCATACCAACATAAATACTACAACTACCTACCCCCCTCCAACCTCCCCACCCAAAAACACCCCTACACATACAACCAGAACTTTAACAGACAATACACCCCTTACCTCAACAACCATTTTTTAGACAGAGGGGAAAAATACAAACACCACCGCTAACACAGACCCAAAATATGAAAACAAAAATTATAAACCTCTCCAGCAAAACACTGACACCAACCCAAATCAACATCCTAGCAAGAGGTTTGAAATTCACACCCACCCCAAGGATGACATTTCTGAATTCTGCAGAAAACTTCGTCTAACAGAAGCCTTGTCAGATATCAACAATGGGGACGATTCATTGATCAGAAATAAAAGCAACTTCCTACCATCAAAAGGGAGAAATAAAACACTGGACGATTTTTGCAAACACATCCAGAGTCCCCCCTTTACCCCAAGCAAAACCAAGGTAAAATCCAATTTCAGTAAGGAAGAATGGAAAAACCTACGTGACATACAACTGGATAAAAACCTTACCATTAAAGAAGCTGATAAAGGGAGCGCTGTGGTCCTTATGGACACGGAATTTTATAAACACCTAGTGCTTTCCATGCTTAACAATAACAGTTTCTATGAGGTTATTAACAACTATAAACAGCAAAAAACAATCAGAAACCTCACCACACTCATACGCCAACACGGTCAGGGACTCACAGAAAAAGAAAGGGATTATATCACCAATTTCAAATGCAAGCCCAGCCTTTTTTATGGCCTTCCTAAAATCCATAAAAACAAATACATCACCGAAGCCTGCAAACTCGCCACTGACATACACATCAACATCAAAGCACCGGAGGACCTAAAACTAAGGCCCATCGTGGCTGGCACCTCCTGTGAAACACACCGCCTGAGTAATTTCCTAGACATCCTTTTGAAACCTTTCCTTACCCACATCAAAAGTTTCATTAGGGATGATCTGGACATGCTCAAACACCTCCCGAAAACAGTTAACGAGGAGGCGCTCCTGGTATCCTTTGATGTCATCAACATCCCACATGAGTATGGTATAGAGGCAATTGACTTCTGGCTAGAAAAACACCCAGAGACATTCCCTGACCGCATTAACAAGACTTTTATTACAGAATCTCTGAAGTTCATTCTGACCAACAATTTTTTTCTCTTCGACGACACACACTACCGTCAAAAATGTGGTATTGCGATGGGTACCAAGGCTGCACCAGTCCTTGCGAACCTCATAATGGGTTTCTTTGAACTATCACTCTATGAAATAACACACCAGAAATTTGGACATGTTTTCCACACCTACCTAAAGGAAAACTGGAAAAGGTATTTGGATGATTGTTTCATCATATGGAAAGAACCTTATGAAAAACTCCTGGAATTCAAAACCATACTAAACAACATACATCCCAACATCCAATTCACTATGGAATAAGCAAACATCATCTACCTTTCCTGATCTCCTAATTATAAAACACCTAAGAACCAAATCATAACAGACATCCACCACAAACCCACAGACTCACAACAATACCTCCTCTTTAGTTCATGCCACCCAAAACACACCAAGACAAATATCCCTTTCAATTTGGCTAAAAGGGTATGCACCATTGTCTCGGATCCAAAAACACGAGAAATACGCCTTCAAGACCTCAAAAAAACACTATTACAACGCCAATATCCCTCCACCCTTATAGAGTATGGAATAAAACGCGCCAAAGAACTAGATAACATTACACTGAAAACTACCCAACCTAACACCACACACAACCTCAAAATACTTCCATACATTTCCACCCACAACCCCAAAAATATCGAAGCATACACCACAATCATACAAAACCTCAGTCTACTGTCAACAGACCCCAAAATGAAAAACATTATAAATACACACAAAATCCTCAAATGTAAAAGGCAACACAAATCTTTAAAAAAACTCTTGACAAATGCCAAACTTCACACACCACATCCACCCCCAACAGTAAAAAAATGTGCATGCCCAAACTGTGGGACATGCCCTCTCCTACTTGAAGGTTCTGAATTTACCTTCAAACAAGGTACGAAGTTTAAAATCAAGACTAACTTCTCCTGTTCCTCCGAGAACCTTATCTACGTTCTCACATGCGCTGGTTGCCAACATAATTATGTTGGACAAACGAGTCTCCCGTTACGTAAACGAGTAGCGGTGCATAAAGAACAAATAAATCTCCCAGAATACCGACAAATTCCACTGAGTGGCCACATAGACTCATGCGCTAAAGACTTAAACCCCAAATTCTATATATTCCCTTTCTACCAATGTAAAGACGGCATCACCACACAGGAGAGAATTAACAAGGAGAATCTCTTTATTGAAAAATTCCAAACACAACTTAATATACAAACCCCTCGTTGATCAAACTTCCCTTTTTCTACCTCATTCTTCATGGATGGACTCACACAAATATATAAGGATACCATAGATTCATCACTTCAAGCAAAAACTTATACTCTTTAAATATCATTTCTACTATTGTTGTTATTACCATCATCTTTATTATTTAAGATATAACAATCTGAAATGCAATTGTCTATGCAAATTTATATAATTAGAAAATAATATAAATAAAATGTTAAAATCTGAAAGTTAAATTAACAAACAATTATATAAAAAAGATAATGCAAATGAAGCTAAAATGACAATTTTATAATTTGGGTTTATCAGCAGCTTTTATTGAAGAACTCAAAAGAGTTGTCTCCCCTTGTTCACAACACAGGAACTGAAGAACCACAATTACTACTACTTCCTGTTTTTGCCAACATCCTAAATTAAACCAAACAACACATGGCCTTAATCCCATTGGATCCTAATACCTCAAGGTAATTTTTTCATGAACAATCATTAAACTCAAGATACACAACGAACTCACAATGTATCGGAGTACTTATTTTTTAATTTTTATACATATTTACTACTATTATTCTTTTGCAAAAAACAATGCAACTTTTTTTCCCCTTTCTCATTTTTAAAAAATCTTTTCACCTAGCTATTCTTGATAAGTCAAACTATGACGAAAACCGGTTTGAATAAATATATATTTATATATTTTTTCATTTTCTCAATTCATTAAAATTTTCTTTCAATCGAACATTCTGCATTTTTACAATTTTTCATTGCTTATCATTTCTCCACGTGCGGTCAACACAACGCCACCATTTATTGATCTATATATATATATATATATATATATATATATGTATTTCAAAATAGAAAATTATCCTATAACAGGCAATTTTACATGCTAGAAATAGCAGCCAACATGGCCAAAAAACCACAATTTTATAGCAAATTTCGAAGTAAATGAAAAATAAAAACCTTTACCTTGTTATACAATGGTTATATCATGGGGTCGGATTACTTATGCAGAATAATATTGTTTGCTATCTTTTAATAGATAATTTAGCAAGACCATACTATCTCCCAGGCGAATCCTCGTCAGTAACCAGCCTAAACAACTAGCTTATAACTCAGAGACAAGATAGCACGTGATATCTTTCTCTCTCACTGTGTGTGTTAAACATATTTTCACTCCTTCCTTGCCAACCAGCCTAGCATGTACACTCATCTTCCACCTCTCATATTAACTCTCTCTCTGTCTCTGTATTACACTTTTATTCTCTCTCCCTCTCCCCACAATGCAAAGTGTAAATGGAGAAATCAATCAAAAATGTTGGTTGGATTCATCATCATCCAGGTATCATCTCACCTGTTTATTTATTTTACCTGAAGATGGTGGATTACATGCTGTGGTATAATCTGTGAATAAATCCATAAAATTCTACCAAAGCAGCTGCCATCAAACTCAATCTGTTTTCTTTGTTTATACCTCCACTCTACCCTGAATCAGTCCTTAGTTTTATCTGTAGTTCAAATTCTATTTGGTACTTACATATCTACAATATCTGACCAACACATAGTACCTTCATGGTTTTTTTGCCTTACTGGGTACCCTAGGTATTGTAATTAGCCATTTCTGGCATCTTAGATGTTGACATGCCTAAATTCTAACGAATCCTATGACTAATGTGTGTGTGTGTGTGTGTGTGTGATTTTTATTCTTCTTTCCATAAAGTACATGACACAAGTGAGGTTGGAAGAAAGATAAAAGAAAAACAGTTTATTAAAAGGTTCAAACTTGTTCTGAAGTGAAATAACTGCAATAATATAACAAAAACCGGTAAATGATGTGGATTAATAAATATAAACAAGTTGCATAATGTTAATATGTTTGGCAAACCATAATGTTTAAAATACATGTGGAGTGGTGAAAAGGTTTTCTAAAAATTCAGCTTTCTAAGAGGTTCTAAAATTGTCAAGAACTCAACTGTCAGTTAAATGCATTTGAAATCTGATGATTACCACAAATGTATGAAAGTGCTAATTTAACTTTGTGAGCATTAGGCGCAGGAGTGGCTGTGTGGTAAGTAGCTTGCTTACCAACCACATGGTTCCGGGTTCAGCCCCACTGCATGGCACTTTGGGCAAGTGTCTTCTACTATAGCCTCGGGCTGACCAAAGCCTTGTGAGTGGATTTGGTAGATGGGAACTGAAAGAAGCCTGTCATGTATATGTGTGTCTGTGTTTGTCCCCCCAAAATCGCTTGACAACTGATGCTGGTATGTTCATGTCCCTGTAACTTAGCGGCTCGGCAAAAGAGACTGATAGAATAAGTAATAGGCTTACAAAGAATAAGTCCTGGGGTAGATTTGCTCGACTAAAGGCGGTGCTCCAGCATGGCCGCAGTCAAATGACTGAAACAAGTAAAAGAGTAAAGAGTAATTACAAAATAATTTTTTTAATGTTGAAATACTAAATACCAAAATTAAAATCATGAAAACCAGTCCATGTTTTGATGATATATATATATTTATATGATACATACTGTCACACACACATACATGCACATATATACAATAAATTATGCACAAGTTGATTAAAATTCTACTCAATGTTTAAATGTTAAATGAACTTCTGAATCATCATCATGCATACACACACACATGCTGCAGATGAGGATTCAGAGGTTCCTTTAACTTTTAGATAATAAACATTATTTAAATACCTCTATGTGTAATACACATAAGTGCGTGCATGTATGCTTGAGAATGTGTGTGTGTGTGTCCATATAGTAATGTTTCTAATCCTACATATATGTGTGTGTGTAACTATTATTGTTATGGTTGACCGCTTTTCCAAAACATTTTCATTGGAGGGACATTTCTCAAATGGCACATCACTGAAGAATTTTATCAGAGCATCAACCAAATGTATTTGTTAATGAGCCACAAGAGGAATGCCTTTTTAGCAGAAATCTTGTAATGGGAAAACTATTCAACTTCAAAATATAATATATTCACCCTAGATTACCTTGTTCATTCTATTTCTTATATATCATCATCGTTTAGCGTCCGCTTTCCATGCTAGCATGGGTTGGATGATTCAACTGGGGTCTGGGAAGCCAGAAGGCTGCACCAGGCCCAGTCTGATCTGGCAGTGTTTCTATTGCTGGATGCCCTTCCTAATGCCATATATATATATATATCATCATCATCATCATCGTCGTTGTCGTTTAATGTTCACTTTCCATGCTAGCATGGGTTGGACGATTTGACTGAGGTCTGGTGAACCAGATGGCTGCACTAGGCTCCAATCTGATCTGACAGAGTTTCTACAGATGGATGCCCTTCCTAACGCCAACCACTCTGAGAGCGTAGTGGGTATTTTATGAGAAGAAAATGGATGTAAATAACGAAGAGAAACTCGTTGTTTTTGCTGATATGCCTTTAATTTAATTAGATAATAAAGAAGAAAGAAGCAATGATGAAGGTAGCATTTACAATCGTTTTGATTTACTAGTTTTAGTAAATCTATTCAGAATGCGAAAAATAGATTGATACAGCGGTTAGGATGTGAAAATAATTGATACATATGTGATGGTAATGGAAGCAAAGTCAGTAGGTCTTTCATTAAATTTTGTTCTTGAGCTGGTAATTTCGCTGGGGAGAGATTTCATTGTAGTAGATTGGTTAGTTTCGTTGGGCAATTAGAGTGGGGTGGATATTATTTTCATGTGGGGTTCCAAGTTTGACTAAGCACATTTTTTCGCATGTGTGTATTAAATTTGTTTTTATTTTGCAGTGAGTTTTAGTCACCAGAGGTGTCAGTGAAGGTGGGTAACTGCTTGTCTTTTATGTGGAGCCAGCACCAATACCAACTCTGCTGTGGTGCACAAGTCTTTTAGAGTATGGCATTGTGTCAGATATCTGGGTCCTGAGTAATCTCCTTTGTAAGGCTCACTGTCTTGAGACTGACTTTCAATACTTTGTCCCATAACTTCCTGGGTCTCCTTCTTCCACAAGTTCCATCAGTTTTAACTGACCAGCACTTCTGTATAGAAACTGTGTACAACTGTCTGCATCACATGACCAAACCAGTGCAGTCTCTTTTCTCGCATGCTACATCTAACTCCTCTTTTGCCCAACTTTTCCCTCAAAACACTGTCACACATGTACACTGACAATGCACACCCAGCAAAGCATAGAAGCATCCTCCCTCTCTCACTTCACATTCAGGGCCCATGTCTCATTACCATGTGGCATTGTTTTTCATGTACATGCATCTACGAACCTTCTTTTCATTCAGAGAGCGAGACTTTTAGTTGCCAACAGAGGTAAAAGTTCTCTGAATTTTCTCCATCCTATGCTTATTCGAGCGATTACACTTTCCACACATCCTGCCTCACAGCTAATTAGGTCGTCTAGGTGGCAGAAATTATCCACTACTTCTAAAGAGTCTTCAGGGCATTTGAGAAAATCGATTTCCTGAGTATCTCTAGTTTTTATGGCTTCTGCACATCTTACACATGCACACATACACACACACAGAGGTAGTATGCATATATATATATAATCAAGTAAAGGTAATAAACCTCATTAAGGGATAATAAATTCAATGAAAATGCTGGTTAGTTACCAATCTATAGAAAGTTCAACTATAACCATATAAACCGTGCTTCATATATTTATGTGCTTAAAGAATAAGGAGAAAATAGAGAAGTAATTAATAAAATTATTTATTAATTATAAAATATGACAACATTTCTGACAGCCTCTTTTGATTCAGAAATCTTTTGATAATTAATTTATAAAATTAAAATCATTATAAGATGAATCTCTTCAGAGGTAATAAAAACATACCAATTAGAAATACATGTTGAGATAATGGCTATAAACCATTAATAATTCATCTTATAATGATCTTAATTTTATAAATTAATTATCTAAAGATTTCTGAATCGAAACAGCTGTCAGAGATGTTGTCATATTTTATAATTAATAAATAATTTTGTTAATTACTTCCCCATTTTCTCCTTATTCTTTATATATACATACATATATATATATAGTTTGCTTCGGACCACACTTGTGGAAAGGCCATAAATGAAGGTGCATAGCAGAATATGGTGAGTTTCATACACAACTGTACATACTGTGTGCACCTGAAATACGCATTGGTCATTTTAAACTAATTATGGTCTATATTTAACTCTGAATTAAAAGAAATGTTTGAACATGTACCAGTCTCTGTATTCTTTGTAATTGCGCATATATATATATATATCATCATCATCGATTAGCATCCGCTTTCCATGCTAGCATGGGTTGGACGGTTCAACTGGGGTCTGGGAAGCCAGAAGGCTGCACCGGGCCCAGTCTGATCTGGCAATGTTTCTACGGCTGGATGCCCTTCCTAACGCCAACCACTCCATGAGTGTAGTGGGTGCTTTTTATGTGCCACCGGCACAGGTGCCAGACAAGGCTGGCAAACGGCCACGATTGGTTGGTGCTTTTTACATGCCACCAGCACAGAGGCCAGGCAAGGCTGGCAATGGCCACGATCGGATGGTGTTTTTACGTGCCACCGGCACGGAGGCCAGTCGGGGCGGTGCTAGCAATGGCCATGTTCGGATGGTTCTCTTTCGTGCCCCAAGCACTGGTATCACAGCTACAATTTCCATTGATGTTGATCGATTTTGATTTTGATTCTGATTCTCACTTGCCTCAACAGGTCTTCACAAGTAGAGTTTTGTGTCCCAAGAAAGAAAGGTATGCATAAGTGAACTGGCTACATCCCAGGTAGAGGCCACAGGAAGGGCATCCAGCCGTAGAAACATTGCCAGATCAGACTGGGCCCGGTGCAGCCTTCTGGCTTCCCAGACCCCAGTCTCACTAGTCCTGCTGGGTCTTCTCACACACAGCATACTTCCATTGGTCTCAGTCTCTAGTCATTTCCTCAGTGAGACCTAAAGTTCGAAGGTCGTGCTTCACCACCTCGTCCCAGGTTTTCCTGGGTCTACCTCTTCCACAGGTTCCCTCAACCGCTAGGATGTGACACTTTTTCACACAACTATCTTCATCCATTCTTGCCACATGACCATACCAGTGCAATCGTCTCTCTTGCACACCACAACTGATGCTCCTTAGGTCCAACTTTTCTCTCAAGGTACTTACACCCTGTCGAGTATGAGCACTGACATTACACATCCATCGGAGCATACTGGCTTCATTTCTTGCGAGCTTACGCATATCCTCAGCAGTCACGGCCCATGTTTCACTGCCATGTAGCATAGCTGTTCGTACACATGCGTCATACAGTCTGCCTTTTACTCTGAGCGAGAGGCATTTTGTCACCAGCAGAAGTAAGAGCTCTCTGAAATTTACCCAGGCTATTCTTACTCTAGCAGCTACACTTTCAGCACACCCGACCCCACGACTGACTTGGTCACCTAGGTAATGGACACTATCAACTATTTCTAGTTTTTCTCCCTGGAATGTGGCAGAGGTTGGTCTCTGCGCATTTTCAGTGTTTATTGCTCCTGAGCATCTGCCACATACAAAAACTATTTTCCTAGTTAACCTTTCTTTGACATTGCTGCACCTCTTATGTGTCCATAGCTTACACTTGGTGCATCTTATAGAGTTTCTACTTACGCCTTTTCTACAGATCGAGCAGGGCCATCTACCTGAAAGCGTTTGTGATTTGTCAACCTTCCTACTTATTAGGACTTTGGTTTTAGCTATATATATATATATATAATACTATTATTATGTTCTTAATAATGAAATCAACCTCTCTGTCTGTATATCTACCCTCTTTATAATGTTGGCAAATGAAATAGGAATAAGAATGCGCATTGTCCGTTTAATTGGAAAATTCTATAAGTGGCTGAAAATTGCTCGACATTTTAAAACTGATGTAATACTTACAGTGTTTAATAAAATGAAGTAGCATGAAACAATTGTACTACTCTACCTTGGATATCCTTGTTGCTTATTTTGATTATAATCACCCCATTTGATTTATATGGATAACACCATACCAAATTCTGGTGCCTTTAACTTAAGTACCACATTCATCTGAATCTAAATTTTGCCAAACTTATATATATATATATGCACACTCACCATTGATGTCTACTTTTCCATTCTTGCATGGGTCACGTGGAATTTGTTGAAGCAGGTTTTTCTATTAAAACATGCCTTTCCTGTCACTAGCCTTTACCTGTGTGTGTGCTTATTAATAATAATAATAATGATAATAATAATAACAACAATAACAACAGTTGAAGCTAGTTTGTGTCCTGAGAAATGCTAATTCCTGAATCATCAAATTTTCTTCTGCAAATATGCCAATATTCCACTTCTTTCTTAGCCATTTCCTTACAAACTCTCCTGGTATTGTGTTGTGATTTATGTAGAAAAAAGAAAAAAAAATGCCCTGTTTAAAGTGTTTGGATTAACTTAGAATTCTTTCATAAAATTCAGTAATAATCTTTTCTCAAGTTATGTTCCTAATGCAGGTTGATATGAAGATGTCTGTTCTGTCAACTAAATCCTTCAAAATAGTTTTCTCCCCACCCCCCAATTAACTGAAGCATGTTGTGAGTGTATTTCAGTAGAAATTTATCTAAGAAAGGGTTAAGCCAAGTTACTATTAACCATGTTGGCAAATATTCAACTTATTCTGTAGAGATATTTGGCTAGAACCAAGAAACGGTGAAGATTTATGGCCTGTAATAATCACTGCATATGGTCGGTGAAATAAGGAACCTATTTATTTTATTGCTGAAAGGACTTTCTTTTTATTGAGAAGAATAGTGGCAAACTGTTTAACTTATATATTAGAAATGAGATGATGTGAGGCAGTAGTAGTAAATTTGTGATTGAAAATGGCTGGCCTGTGAAATGAGACCCCACGTGTATTGTTAAGTATTTGACCTGAATTTTAGCCATAAACTCAGACAAGTCAAATTAACAAAGTAGCTGCAACAGTGGAGACATAATAATTTGAGAAGAAGAAGAAGAGAGAAAAAAACTACAATAGACCAAAATCAAATCATACATTAAAAAAACAAAAAAAAAACATATTTAAATGTGACAAATAACATTTTGACCTGTCTAAAATGTGTTCGGTGATACTTGAATCAGATTATAATTGCTTCTCATATCAATTGTATTTGACTACTGCTAAATTGTGGATGCCTGCCTTTGTCTGTCTGTTCTCCATCTGAAATATGTTTTTAATAAATTACAATCTTCAATTCATCTCTCTAAATATTTTCTAATTAAAAGACACACATTTATATATAGTGGACTCTCCAATCAATATGAGTAAATGGAAACTAAAAGAAGCTCATAGTGTGAATGTGTGTGTATGCATGTGTTTGTATCTCCTTGTCTTGACATCACATAATAGCTGTAAACGAGTGATGTCATCATACAAATGATGCCATTCCTTTCTAATATTTTGTGGAAACATGTCTGGTAGTCATGGAGAAATATTACCTTGCTTAGAACCAGGTGGGGATTGGTGACAAGTAGTGGCATCTAGCTGTAGAAAATTTGCCTCGGCACATTCTGTCTGACCCATCTGAACGTAGAAAGGTGGACAACAATTATGATGATAAATATCCATATTCATTGAATTAATGCCACAAAGTGGCTGACAATTCTACAGACAGGTATTCTTAATGTAATCTTCAAGTAGAATCACTATAATAACAAGCATTATTTTGTATTACAGTTTCCATTTACTTAAATTCACTCAAAGGTCTTGTATCGACCCAATGTCCAGAATTGAACTGAATTCCTCATGGTTCGAAACAAACAACTGCTCAGCCATCAATATAATCATTAAACTAATTACACAGATGTGGCTGTGTGGTAAGATGCTTGCTTCCCAACCACATGGTTCTGGGTTCAGTCCCACTGTCTGGCACTTTTGGCAAATGTCTTCTACTATAGCCTTGGGCTTACCAACCCTTGTGTGTGGATCTGTTTGATGTAACTGAAAGGAGCCCAGCATATATATATATATATATATATATATATATATATATATATATATATTTATACATTTGTGTGTGTGTGTGTGTGTGTCTGCTCAACCTCCCACTATCACTTGACAACCAATGCTGGTGTGTCTACATAACTTAGCAGTTTGGCAAAAGAGACTGACAGAATAAGTTCTAGAATAAGAACTTTGAATAAAATTCTTCAAGGCAGTGCCCCAGCATGGCCACAATCAAACGACTGAAACAAGTAAAAGAAAGAATATAAAAAAAGAATTATTATTGAAATGAGAAGAAGAAGAAGAAAAAAGTGGAGCTTTTGTGATGCTTAAAGCCATACTGTAGTTGTTAGCCTCGGAGCCATTGACAACAGACAGTGACACCTATTATTGAGTGTTGTCTGGTTCTCATTGCTGAAATGGCTGTAAGTTAATGAATGTAATTATGGAAAGAGTGTATATCAAGAAGAACTACTCTATTTGACAGCTTATAAAACATAGTTTGTCAATAAATCAGCATCTCTTTCTCTTTCTCTCTCTCTGTATATATATATATATATATATACATATGTGTGTGTGTGTTTGTATGTATGCATATGTGTGTATATATATATGTGTGTGTGTGTGTTTATATATATATATATATATATATATATATATATATATATATGTATGTATGTGTGTGTATATATTTGTGCGTGTGTATATATATGAACCACTGAACTCAATGCGTTTTTATCATTCTCTCTCTATTTCCTCTCATTTGTTTCTGCCAAAGAACGTAGCCTCGAAGCGTAAAAGACTTTTCAATTTTTCCTGAGCATCAAACTAATACACGTGCTTGTGTTCCTTCACCTGTCTTTGTTTTTCTATAAATTTAAATTATACATACATACATATATATATATATAGAGTTCAATTTGAAAACTCCACTAGAATGGACGAAAGCGCTAATATATGATATATGATGTATAAAAACATGTAATACACAAATAAATATCTGTAAATATAAAACCATCCAAATTTCTGAGTACCTCATTTCTTCTAATATAAAATACCTGTACATCATCTCCAAACCTTCTAATATATATATATACACACATACATACACTCAGTGAAAAGGTTTGATGAAATTTTTTTCCACATTGTGAATTGTAGTGAAAAATATGAACAGAAGCAAAATGCACACAAATTTTATGTTGGACAAAATATATTCTTTATGAAATAAAATATTTACATAGTCGACTGGTGTCGATTGTTCTAATCATAACTAAGAAGTTAGTGATAATGTTAAGATTTCATGTCATCATAAAAAATTTTCATTTCAGGCTGATAGAGGAAGGATATTTTGTAAATGAATTATGTATATACAGACCCACACACATGCGCACACACACACACACACACAATATAACAAGCAATAACTATTTGTATATAATGTGTAATGCTTTATTTTCATCGTGTAACCTTATATCCAGTTCTGGTAATGCAGTATGATGCCTTATATTAATGCAATTAATTGTAGCTCAGCAACTTAGCTAATCGTTGATATATGAGGGTCTCATGTCATTGTGACCAGGATAAACTTTAACAATTTGTTCCACGGGGCTTCACAAAATTGCCTTATTTGATTTGGATCAAGTTACTTCAGAACATTGTCCTACTTCAGTTGTACAATTGTAGCTCGTCGTGTTGTCCTACTTCAGCTGTACCAGTGGTAGTTCACAACATTGTCCTCTTTGATGTGTACCCTGTTAGCTAACGAAGTTATCAGAAGGGACAGTAAATGTCCTGCAGAACATCGTGGAATGCTGCATCAGTTTCATCTGACAGATAACATGTTGCACTTAGCTGTCACTTGACACACAACTGCAATGACATGAATGTAGAAAGAAAGTGAAAAGAGCCAACCTAAAACCACATGGTGCCAACTGTTCCAAGAAAACCTCGAATCCATGATGGTCCATACACATTGTTCTGTATCGATTTGGTTTGTTCCATCTTACTTCAGAATGTTTTCCAGATTCAACGATAACCTTCAGCATTCTCCTATTCAGTGTACTCTTGTCTTTTACTTATGCCCTTCATTCCCCATGGGGCATAGGCTGTTGACAATCTTCCTGCACTGTTCTCTGGGCCTTAAGGTGTAGCATCACTGAAGAAAATCTTTCTTTTCCCTGGTTTTCTTGGTTTTGAATTGTCGTTGATTTTTCTTTAACTTTGCATTTTTTCCTAGCTAGAGGTATTGGCCCTACACAAACCCATTTTTATCCCTGTTATGTTAGTCTGGCTTCTACCCTTTGACCTGACCATCATTGCAGGTGAGTACCATGAGTTTGCACTCTGCTGACATAGAGCTCAAGGTCATTGAGGGCTGCAAGCCACAACATCACAAGAAGGACTGGGACCTTGTGGAGGAATTGATATATAAAAAAGTAGCTGTTAAGAATATTCTTCTTTGTCATTACAATTTAAATGCATAAAATCTATCTTCCACCTCAGAACTGGTTTCTTGAAGGTTGGTCACTTAGGAAAGCCCTTCCTTATCGCTACTTTTTTAGCTGTGCAGTTACACTGTAATAATGAATTATTAACAAGACAAACCTACAAACTTCCTCATCCTCCACCTCATCCTTTTATCTAAACATAACTTGTTTTCAACTGATGTCTTTCAGGTGTAAACAAATCCTCTTTGATTCCTCATATTGAGGTTAAACTTAACCATTAGATGATTACTTTACACACACTTTTCATTAAATACTTATCTCTAATGGCTAAGTAAAAGAAACCTTTCCATTATGTCTGCCGTTACACCTGTACTAAATGAACTATTACGTTTTACAATTTATTTTTAGTTTGTTTTATTTTTTCTCATTAAGGGTGTGTATCTTTTGTAAGTATACTAAGTAGTTGTTCAAGGCTAACCATACTGTCTCAATTAACGAGCTTGTCAATTTCCGTTCATCAGCTTCGCAAGATAAACGAACTCCCCTGTTGAAAGCACTTCCTGCTGATGAAACGGATGATCTGTCAGTGTTTAGATATGGTAATGATTGAGGTTGCAATGTTTTATTGATATCACAAATTGATTGTCTTCCAGGTAGATCATTCAGATATGCTTCCCATTATTTACTTTGATCTACAAAAGCTAATAGATTTAATTGTTGTTGTAGTTGTAGGTGATGTTTTTGTTTAAACCCACATCTGCTCTGATTTGACCTGTAATCAAAGATATTTCAGTCCATGTTCACCACAGATTACATTGTTCAATGTGTCCATCCTTTTGTTTTTGTTTAGACAATAATGTATGATTTGAGGGGAATTTGACTGCTATTTCTAGCAGTTTAATTAACATAGAAGTTGTTTTGTTGCTTGTCCAGTATCCTCATCCACTTCCTGTCCATACTAAATAATCTATATGAGTGTTTTTTTTTTTTTGCTTTTACTTCTATTTAATTTGTATGCTTATCTGTGTATGAAGGTTCAATTATTGTTAGTTACATGAAGCCAGGATGGCTGCATTCAGTTTTATTCAAGACAACAACATAGCAGAGTCATTAAGCCTAACAAAAACTGGTTGCAAACAATGTGGCTGTATGCATGAAGAAGACATGTGACCGTGAGGTTAGGAAGATCAGAAAGACGTGCTTCATTAGAGATGGGTGGCAATGTGCCTTGGCAAGGTGCTTCATTCTAGATTGGGTGGCACACTGTGCCCTTGGGCAAGGTGCTTTCATTAAGATGGGTGGCACACTGGCCCTTGGGCAAGGTGTCATTCTTAGATTGGGTGGCACACTGTGCCCTTGGCAAGGTGTTCATTCTTAGATGGGTGGCACATGTGCCTTGGGCAAGGTGCTTATCTTAGATTGGGTGGCACACTGTGCCCTTGGGCAAGGTGCTCATCTTAGATTGGGTGGCACACGTGCCCTTGGGCAAGGTGCTTCATCTTAGAATGGTGGCCACTGTGCCCTGGGCAAGGTGCTTCATTCTTAGATTGGGTGGCACACTGTGCCCTTGGGCAAGGTGCTTCATTCTTAGATTGGGTGGCACACTGTGCCCTTGGGCAGGTGCTTCATTCTTAGATTGGGTGGACACTGTGCCTTGGGCAAGGTGCTTCATCTTAGAGGGTGGCACACTGTGCCTTGGGCAAGGTGCTTCATTCTTAGATTGGGTGGCACACTGTGCCCTTGGCAAGTGCTTCATTCTTAGATTGGGTGACACCTGTGCCCTTGGGCAAGGTGCTTCATTCTTAGATTGGGTGGCACACTGTGCCCTTGGGCAAGGTGCTCATTCTTAGATTGGGTGGCGCACACTGTGCCCTTGGGAAGGTATCATTCTTAGATGGGTGACACACTGTTGCCCTTGGGCAAGGGCTCATCTTAGATTGGGTGGCAAAGTGCCCTTGGGCAAGGTGTCTTCTTAGATTGGGTGGCACACTGTGCCCTGGGCAAGGTGATCATTCTTAGATGGGTGGCACACTGTGCCCTTGGGCAAGGTGCTTCATTCTTAGATTGGGTGGCACACTGTGCCCTTGGGCAAGGTGCTTCATTCTTAGATTGGGTGGCACACTGTGCCCTTGGGCAAGGTGCTTCATTCTTAGATTGGGTGGCACACTGTGCCCTTGGGCAAGGTGCTTCATTCTTAGATTGGGTGACACACTGTGCCCTTGGGCAAGGTGCTTCATTCTTAGATTGGGTGGCACACTGTGCCCTTGGGCAAGGTGCTTCATTCTTAGATTGGGTGGCACACTGTGCCCTTGGGCAAGGTGCTTCATTCTTAGATTGGGTGACACACTGTGCCCTTGGGCAAGGTGCTTCATTCTTAGATTGGGTGGCACACTGTGCCCTTGGGCAAGGTGCTTCATTTCATGTTGTTCAAGTCTGTAAATGTGCACCAGCTGAGTTTTGGTGCAGTCCTTCTTTTTCCCTTCTTGATGTCATATCTTTAATGTTTTGTTGGATCAAAGGACAAGAAGGCCTGTCTGCTGAGATTAGAACCTAAAACGAATAGCTTCAGAGTTATATATGCTACTAAGTCATACTTGTTAGTGATGGCCATTGTTCCTTCATCTAGAGATAAAGTTGGTGTTTGGAAGAGCATCCAGGCATAGAAACAATGCCAAAACAGACACTGGTGTTCAATCCATTTCTCTGGTTTGTTGGATCCTGTCAAACCATTCAAGATGGGCTAGCTTGGAAAATGGACAGTAAATGAGGATGATCTACAAATCTACATATATATATGTGTGTGTTTTTGTGTGTGTATGTATTTAACCACCACTTGGATCCAATATTATCCTGACTGCTAAGGGTTTGTGCTCTCTTTCCTATCTGTATTCTCCTACACCCAACTGGTATTCACTGAGAACCGGTCCATTCATTTCGGTCATCACTCCCACCTTCCTACCCACCTGGACTTAGCCGTTAGTAAACTGGAAATGCCTTACGTTAGCACTGACAAGCCAGGAATTTCGAAAAGTTATCCAAAGTCTTTTGTGTAATGTTCTTTTGCTTTTCTTGTTAACTAAAAGATATTTTTTAAAAATTAATCATCATCATCGTCATTTTGACATCCACTTCCCCCTGCTCACACACGTGAGATGGAATTTTATTAAGGTGGATTTTTAACAGTTGAATGCCTTTGCTGTCACTAACCTTCACCAGTTTCCAAGTAAGGTAATATTTTTCCATTGCCTGGCATAAGACGGAAAACAAGGGAGGCTGCTTGCATGATGGGAATGCTTGTAATACAAATGTCACTCAATACCAAAGCAAGGAGTCAGTAATACACACACACACACACACACACACACATATGACAAGCTTCTTTCAGTTTCTGCCTAATAAATCCACTCAGAAGGCTTTGGTTGGCTTAAAGCTGTAGTAGAAACCACTTGGCTCAGGCACCATCCAGCGGAACTGAAGCAAACTTCCAAAGCTCAACTATTCAAGTATTTTTGAAAATAGAAATTTTGTAGTTTGTAGATCTAGTCCTCACAGCCAATCAGCGATGTCTTGCAAACAACTTGCACATGCAAGTGCTACCAGTCAAAAATTCCGCATACCGGAAGGCAGCAAGTGTATGGGGTCATCAGGAGAGAATGCACGCCGTTTCGGGGCCTACCTCTCAACGACATCAATGTGCACCAGCCCCACTCACTGAAATGAGGCCCCACTTGCTAGATCAGCTGGTTATCAAATAAAGTAATGAACATGTTCCAGTCTTATCAGACCTTTTCAGTGAAGTAAATTCCATAAGACTGAAAAAATAAAAGGAATGAAAAATGATGCAGAATGTACTCATTAGGCAAAGAGAAGAATCTTGTGAAGAATATCAAGTTGAAATCTGTTAAGCATTCATTTTGTAAAGTGTGAGAGTGTAAAGGATTCTTTGGACAATTCCATGGTAGGATTATAGCATAAATATATCTTCTAGTTTGACAAGAATGTACTTATTATGTATTCCTTGAATTTCAATGCAATGTGTCAAAATGGGAAATATGGATAAGTTTTCTCTATGTATACACCTTTATTCATCTGTCTCGCTTGTTAACAATTTCTTTTTTCTTCATAAATTCTATAAGAGTACATTGCCGATGGTAAATTGACTGCTAATAAAAGAGTTTTATGTTCTCTTTTCTATGAGAATGTTTGAAACTCAGTAAGAACGAAATCTTGTACTGATTATACCTACATTTTAATTCAAATTAATGTACCTGATCTTGTAAGATGGTGAAATTGTTGGTGGTCGGCATCTGGGTTGGTGGAGAATTTTAGTGACAAAGCAAATAGGTAAAATATAACAGTTCAGTTTTAGAGTCTATCTATTAAGTCATTGCTTTTACACCTGTTTATTAATTTTCACCTGTCTATAGAAGTGAAATTTACCCCCCCCCCCCAAAAAAAATGGATAAAAACAAATTTCTGAGTTTAAGGCTGGCAACTTTTGAGGGGAGGGGAGAAATTGATTGCACCAACCCCAGTACTTGTCCAGCGCTTTTTTTTTATTGACCTTGAAAGCATGAAAAGCAAAGTTGACTGTGGCACAATTTGAGATTTAAAAAAAAAACCCCAGAAAATCCACAAAGCATTCCATCCAATGTGCAAACAGTTCAGTCATATCACCATCTTGATCTCTATGGACAGCTTCACCTTACTGAAGTTTTTCATCTCATTGTATTATTACATATGTGAGACCCTACCATGTTTGCATTTAGAATACTGATCATTCCCTTGAGGTAGATTTCTTTGGCCATATTTTTTATAAAAACAAACTCACTGCTTTCTTCTCATTAGAGCAATTAGCAATTTTGTTTAATAATTACTGGGAACTTTGAAAGAATCTCAAGGATCATTATTATTATTATTCATTGTTCATCCATTGTTTTAGGTGATGAGCAAGGATATCACTTTGGAAGAAGAGGACAGGGCGTGTGACTGCTTGTGGCCAATCGGTCTCTGATGCATGCTTGGGAGGTTCTGCTACAAGTCTGGCACTGACTGCTGCGAAGGAAGGCAAGCAATTAGATTTGCATAATTCACATTTTCTTGGTGTCCCTGCAACAATCCTGTTCTATTTGTAGGAGGTGTCACCTCTGTTAGTGCAGCTTCATCAAACAGAGCAGTTTTGTGCCTGTGTTTTCCTGGTGTAGGGGTTAATTGTGAAGCTCTCCAGGTGTGGTTTTAAGCCTGACCTTGAATCCTAAGTGTATAACTGGGAAATAACCAACAACAACAAAAAAATGCTTGATTTCTTTTTTTTTTTAACTGAAGAAAATTTGTATACAGATTGAAAAAGCTATGGACTGTTTAAGTGAAAAATATTTTGGGGAAATAAACAAACATAGGCATATGAGTGACTGTGTGGTAAGTAGCTTGCTTATGAACCACATAGTTCCGGGTTCAGTCCCAATGCGTGGCACCCTGGGCAAGTGTCTTCTACTATAGCCTTGGGCCAGCCAAAGCCTTGTGAGTGGATTTGGTAGATGGAAACTGAAAGAAGCCTGTTGTATATATGTATATATGCATGTATGTGTGTGTATATGTTTGTCCCCCCAGCAGTGCTTGACAACTAATGCTAGTGTGTTTACATCCCCGTAACTTAGCAGTTCAGCAAAAGAGACCGATAAAATAAGTACTGGTCCTGGGGTCAATTTGCTCGACTAAAGGTGGTGCTCCAGCATGGCCACAGTCAAATGACTGAAACAAGTAAAAGAGTAAACATTTAATTGTTTAGATGGAAGGAAAAAAGAAGTGATATATAGACAAGTAATAACTGTTGGTTGTGTTCATGGGCTTTATTAATGATGATTCTATCCAAATATAACTAAAAATTATGATATTGAAAAAGCAAAAATCTAACTTGCAAATGAAAGAAAGAATTTTATAATGAGATGAAGAAGAATTTAAAACTTTCTGCAGCCTCAAAGATTCTGACTTTAAGAACAAACATAGGATACTATGGTTTTAGTAGGACCCCTTCCACACACACACACACACAAAGCAGCTCTTTGTATTCATAAAAATGTTTGCTTATTTGTTTGGGGAGCCTCATTGACTCTGAGCAAATATTAGACTACAATGTTACACCATAGTATCATACCATTGGTATCCTAGCAACTCCAAGCAGTCGACAGAGTTGTAGATTGAGATGTAAGTAGATTCCTCTTTTTCGTTTTGCATGAAACCTTGTGTGCTATTGTAGACCAAAACATTGTGGCAGAGGCATTGGTCTGTAGATATAGAGTTCACATAGTTACTCCTTGGTCCTGAGTTTTATTTCATCATGTGGCACCCTCAGAAAATGTCTTCTACTCTAGTTTCACATTGATCTATGGCTTGTGAATGGAATTTTTAGAGAAATATTGCATGGAACACCAACATGTTTAAATTCCACATCCTCACAGAAAAGCTTTGAAGAAAAAATGATGTTATGTTGACATTCCTCATCCACAAATCATCCCTTCTTTGAAAACAGATAAAGGTTAACAACATAAAGGTAATTTTGTTGTGAAACAGTGCCTCTGAAATAAGTATTCATCTGACCCATGTTAGCATGAAGAAACAGAGGTAAAACTCTTGAACAACCCAAGGAATATTGTACTATACATTCTGACTGTCTACCTCCTGCATTATAATTTTCAGAAAATTCCTCACAGGATGTAAATGAAAAATAAATATGACAGACTATAGTTTGAAGAAAAGATATTTATTGTACTCTTTTGAGTTTCCAATATTGTCAGACTCTTTATGGATGATGGAATTTTCAAATGATGCAGCTAAACATGAAACAGGAGAGGCAGCCGTGGCTCATGGTCAGCAACCCTGGATTTCTCAGAAATCTTTTGAGTAGACTTTAGTAGATTGAGTAAAGTGATCTTCTCAGTCTCAGTGAATTGATTTTCAGTGATTTATTTACATTAAGTATGATACATAGATGACTATTTTAATTTAAATTTGCTTCAGTTGCATATAAAAGGTTTTTTCTTTTTATTCAGCTGTACGGTTATTCACAATACCAACAAATGCTTTATTTATTGTTCCCTACACACAAGAGATGACAAATTTTATCTAGGTATGTGGCTGGTTGTGAGTCTGCCACACACAAGGCCCCCAAAGGGTTCTCGCCAGGTACTTCTACTGGGATGCTTTTCATCTCCTTCCAATATGTATTCTGCTTGTAAACACAGCACGTGTTATTTCTGAACAAATATGAAGTAAATTGCTTTTCAAAGATGTATTTACAATAACTACGACCAATCCAAGACTACAGTATTCCCAACCAGAAGAGACTTGCTCTGCAAGAGGACTGAACCCAATATCCCACTCGCTTCTCAACCATGCCATTCTTTAACTACACATCTATTCTTACAGAAACAAACAACATATAACTTATTATTTTGAAAATAGCGAAGATCTTGTTCTGATAAAATAAATTTTTATCAAAAATTTATTAAAAGACACCTTATCTTCTAGAAACCCCAGTATTTTTCACAGAACTCAATTTATGAGACTTTGGTATGGGAGTCTCCCCACCACCACCACTGGCTTCAGAGTTAATGATGCAATCCGTATAATACCTAGGATGTTTGTGTCTATTGTGTGTGTGTGTGTGTGTGGCTTGTTGGTTTTTGTTAAATGAAATTTGAGATGCTTCTGATAATGTTCTGTAATGTTGTCGATGAGAGATTTTGCAGTGATAGTTTGTGTGCTCTTGCTGCTGTTAATGTAACCTAATCTTGTGAATATTTATTTGTAAGCGCATGGTTGAAGTCGGTATATGGTTATATCCTGGAGGAAATATCTTCAGATTAAGATGCTACTTGTATATGGTGAGGGAGATATAATGTTGTCATGTATATAGAGATTAAAGAATTTTGTCCATACAGCAGCTCTTTGGAAGACTATGCATCAAGATTTTGTTCTATATAATGTTTATTCTGTTGGTATAGTGAACCAACATTTGATATTGCTATCTATAGATATTTGCTGAATTTATTTTTTCTTTACCGAAGCTTAATACTGAAAAGAGATGGAAATATCAGTTAAATTACATCAGCTTAGAATGAATCTAAAATTAATAGACTTATACTTCAGGCAGATATTTCAAATATACTTTGCAACAATTTATTAATAAACAGCAAAAAATTCCACCAAACTTTTTAAATCCACCCCTGAGAATTTTTTTTCAAAAATCTTATTAATGACTACTATTTATAAAAATAATGATATTGCTTAAAAATATACAACAAATACAATCATAGCCATGAGAATACAGTTGTTTGTTTTGATATGGTTTTGAATTCTATTCCATTCGTAGTAGTTTGGGGCAAGTGTCTTCTAATATAGCCTCTAGTTAACCAATGCCTTAGAAGTGGAATTGGTAGAAAGAAACAATACTGAAGTCTGTCATGTGTGTAAGTAGATATATGTTTTTTTGTGAATGTTTATATTCCATGTATGAAAGTTTTGAGCGAAAACCATATTGTTATGCTGATGGCCAGTGTCAACAAATCACCCTCTATCTCTGTGGTTTTGAAGTGAAATAAAAAAAATAAACAGTAACTTTACTTGAAAAATGAAAAGTGAGAGAAAGGGTACCAATCTGTAAAACAATGTCCTTATTATAAATATTTGTTCAACTCCTGCTTAGATATAAAATGAAGGAACAATACAAATAAAAAATGAAAATAAAGAGGAATTCAAAATGAAAACTGACAAAAGAGCCCTAAGTTCAAAATTCAAAACAGCAACAACACAGTAACCCCACACATTCAAATTTCTGTCTTAAAAAGAAATAACTCCCTTTACTCTCACATACAAAAGGGCTACTGATAAAAACATAGAATTTATTTTATATTCTGTCAACTCATGACATCCTGTTGAAATTTTTTTTTAGTCAAATAACTGTCCTGCAGTGACTGAACTGAAAATAGTTAAATATGGGCTTGTTTATTCAAATGCTTATAGGGTACTTACATGTGGTTGGATGATCCTGAAAATTGGTATTATCACCAAATAGAACTGTTTTAATATAAATAAACATTTGTGCTAAAAATAATATTGTGCATGTGTGATTATACACCTAGGTTTTACCAGTCACTGTCCCACCCCTTTTGCCTTCACATGAGCTCCCTACTCATCTTGGTCAATAATTCTACCATCCTATTTATATTCACATCCTCATACCTTCAGAATATGCCCTGCCACATCACCACCATCTCTCTCTCTCTTGTAACCATGTATCTCCTTTACAGCAAGACACCTGTTTCTGCCCCCACCCCCCGTCATACTACAATCCCTCATCACCTGGCACAGAGCTGCCTCCTTCAATACCCCACTGCCTCAAAGGATCTCTGCCTTGCAAATTGCTTGCTGACCTCGACAGTGCTGGTGCTATGTAAAGAGCACCAGTCCACTCTGTAAAGTGGTTGGCCTTTGGAAGGGCATTCAACCATAGAAGCAATGCCAGAGCAGAGCCCTGCCAGTGCTGGTGTCACATCAGAAGCACCCAATTCACTCTGTTAAGTGGTTGCTGTTTGGAAAGGCATCCAGCTGTAAAGACTATGTTAAAGCAGATGGTAGGGCGTAGTGCAGTCCTCTGACCTGCCAGCATGGAAGGTGAATGATGATGATGATGGTTAATAATTAAGAAAAAAGAAAACCCACAGATACCTTAAAAAAAGACAATGGAAAGAGACCATCATCATCATCCTTGCTTAAGATTTGCTTTCCATGCTGGCATGAGTTGGACGGTTTGACTGAGGACATGCAAGCCAGGAGGCTGCACCAGGCTCCAATCTGATCTGGTGTAGGTTCTGCTGCTGGATGCCCTTCCTATTGCCAGCCACTCCGAGAGTATAGTGGGTGTTTTTTATGTTCCACTATCACAGGAGCCAGCCAGGCAGCATGGGCATCGACCACGCTCAAATGCTGCTTTTGATGTGCCACTGGCACAAGAGTCAGGTGGCACTGGCATCAACCATGTTCGAATGGTGCTTTTTATGTATCATCAGCACGGGAGCCAGTCAGGCAGCACTGGCATTGACCCTGCTCGGATGATGCTTTTTATTTTCCACCGGCATGGGAGCCAGTCAGGAGACATTGTCATCAACCACATTTGAATGGTGCATTTTGTGTGCCACCAACATGGGAGCCAGTCAGGCGCAACTGGCATCGACCACCCTCAGATGGTGCTTTCTAAGTGCAACCAGTGTTAGTAATAAATCAAATGCAATCAATAACAAACATGGACATACAAACATTGCAAATAAGAAAAAAGAAAAGGTTTTTCTTCAACTTTTTGCATTATTTTCCTTATGAAATTTAAGGGCCAATTTAGTCCCTTCAGAAATAATATATCCAAGTATACAAGAAAGTTTTAACAATGAACAAACAAAAAAAAAACCCCTAAGAAAATAAATTGCTAAACTCCAGCAACTCATTTGTTGATTTTAATTATGAATGTTATGGAATGTCAATAAACAAGAGAAGAAAGGAATGGACTTTTCTTCATTAGATTTGCAAATTTTTCAGTGGTTTGATTTTGGGCGGCTTCAGGAAGAGATACATGTGCAGTTGGCTGATTTTATGTCGTACAGGTTGTTAAGAGTGAAATTAGCTGAAAGTTGAATGGAAGTGAGAAAAGAAACAAATAAAACGAAGAGAGGGAAAAGAAAAAGCTTACAGAGCAAAGTCATCCTCCCCCTCTGCTCCAGACAGACTTGAAACTCACTTGCAGGTTGCTGACTTTCAATGGATGCAGTTGTGACGAAACTTTCGGACAGTTTATGATGTAAAATACTTTTAGGAAATATACAGAAAAAAAAGGAAAAAAAAAGGAAAGGTTAATTTAACTGTTTTTGTGCATTGTTAAATGATTAAAAATGAACTCTCCCACATTGTAATTGCTTCAATTTCTACTTGTTCTCTGATTAACTCACTTACCATTCAAGTACAACAATTCTGGAAAGAGAAATTATGCTTTTCTTCCCGTTTTTTTTTTTACTTTAATTCTTTGTTATTTTGGAAAAATAAAATTTCCAAGTGTTTTGGAATTTTATGTAAAATTTCAAGAAAATTTAACTCATTATTCTTTTCTTCCTTCCTTCCTTTCTTCTTTCTTTACCCCCTTCTTCTTTTCATTAGGTTAATTTAAAGTTTCACGATCCAATTCATTATTCATGAGATAGTTTATTAAAATGTTCGTTATCCCATGCAGCTATTATTGATCAAAATATTAGACACAATATAAAAACCACTAATTTACTCATTATCCTTATTTTATAACCAGACATTACTTCCTGCTTCTTAATTTATAGAAATATCAGGCTTAAACATCTCATATTTCATTTTCAGAATATTTTGACAATGCTTCTGCTCATAAACTGTTGTGTGGTGACCTATAAAGCGCTCGTGTCAAATATATTGATATTATGCTATACACCTAAATATCACTTCTACTAAGAGTCAGCAGCTAAGAATTAAATAAATATCTTAAAGAAGATGAATGCATTTGCTATTAATATAGAATCTTTCCTGATAAACTTGATGTCTATTGCTGTGTGGACACAAACTTCTAGAGGCCATCTGATTTTTGCTTGCTTCAACACTCAATTCGGAAATGACAATGATCAATCTAAGGTCACAAGTTGTCAAGTGTAAAAACTAATACTGACAGCTCAGGAATATATGGCAATAAGATGTCTGGTTGTGGTGGTGGTGGTGGTGGCGGTGGTGGTGGTGGCGGTGGTGGTGAGGGTTGATGGGGAAGTGTGGGGGGTGAGAGTGTGGTGATGGTGGTGGTTTGGCAGGGGTTTCTAACATAATCTAAATCAATTTTAAACATTAAAGTGAACCAAACAACACTTTATTTAAAAGAAGACACAATTAATGCTGACTGACTGAAACTTTAAAAATGGCAAAGCAGGATGGGAAAGAAGAAGAAGAGGAAGATGAACAACAAGATGAAGAAAACTGAAATTAACAATCAGTACAATAAAGATTTATAGCGTGGATCTATTTCATTATAGCTTCTTGGTAAAATAAGATTTCTGTGATATAACTTTTTGTTTCATTTATTTCTTTATATATTAATTTGTTATTATTAGTATTATTATTATTCGAATTTGATGCTTGTAAAATATAATGATACTGAATAGAATGTGGTGGGGAAAATCTTGAAATACGAGCAGTCACTCCAGATCTCATTGAGCACTAACTGGTGAAAGTATTCCATTACAATGTCATTTCCAGTTGCCTTCACAAATTTGCTGCTAGTTTCTGGTGTATTTGATGTTTTAATAAGACTTCTTGTATACAAGAGGTCACTGCTGGTGGAATTGGTTTCCAATTTGCATGGAATAAATGAAAATTTCAGATGTCATTTTGTAATTAATAAACTTTTATTAATTATGAGCTTCTAAAAGTCACCTTATCTTTAATTAATTTAGGAAGAAGAATGAAATAGATATAAGGTTTCTGCAACATTTAGAAGAGTTTTGGGTATGAGAGTAGAGTTCAGAGGGAAGTCAAATAAGTTCAATTGCCATGAAGGGTTCAAAAGCTAGTGTTTTGTTTGAGGGACATTAACCCTTAAAACTGAAGTGATGAAGAGACAGAGAGAAAGTGGTACCCATGGTTGGGGATGCATATGGAAAGTATATGGAGGCGTGTGGTAAGAAGTTTACTTTCCAACCACATCGTCCTGGGTTCAGCCCTACTGCATATTGGGCTAGTGTTTTCTACAAGAGTCTTGGGCCAAAAAAAGCCTTGTGGCTGAATTTGGTAAATGGAAACTGAGAGAAGCCAGTTATGTGTGTGTGTGTTTGTTCCTACCACTACCAGTTGAGAAATGGTGTTGGTGTGTTTATGTCCTTATAACTTAACAGTTCAGCAAAAGAAACTGATAGAATAAGTACAGGGCTTAAAAAATAACTACTGCAGTTGACTCCTTTGACTAAAGCCTCTTGAGGGTGGTGCTCCAGCATGGCCACAGCCTAATGACTGAAAAATAATAAAAGATAAAAGGAAGACTAATGTGAAAGTGTGCAGCCTAGTGGTTAAAGTGTTGCACTCATGACTGAAAGATCGTAGTTTCAATTCCTGGACTGGGTATTGGATTGTGTCCTTGAGCAAAACACTTCACTTCTCATTGCTCCAGTCCACTCAGTTGTAAATAAGGAACCCTGCAATGGACTGGCATCTCTTTCAGGCACCACATGGTCATTCCAGTCATTTACATTCCATGGGAACCAGGGAACCAATCCTATGAGTTTTAGAACTCAAAAATGTCCTGGGATTGATGATAATAAATGATGTAAAGGTGTGTGTGTGTGTGTTGGGGTGGGGTACTGTGAGATGGTCAGAAGTTTTAAGTATAAGCCTTAAGTATGGTCAGAAGTCTTAAGTATGGTCAGAAGTCTTAAGTATAAGTCTTAAGTATGGTCAGAAGTCTTAAGTATAAGTCTTAAGTATGCCAGTGTAGCAATATTGATATCCTCACTGTTTGAGAAAAATATTAGGAATGATCTCGTTTGAGATTACAACCATCTTTGGCTAGTTTAACCCTGTTGTGTCCATTGATCTGATTGGTTAGCATCTAGTGCAGTCTGTCTCTCTACTTATTTTGTGCCAGTGTGTAAACTGACCAATCACAGCCTTCGGATAGGATCTTTGAATTGAGCCATCTTCACTCCTTAAATAAGCTAGTATTTTCACTATTCATTGTCTTTCGGTTTTAGACCTTCTAAGGTCTAGTCACTGACCACAGAGCTACTCAGCCATGTTCCAGTTCAACTGACGACAGCCAGCCAACCATACTATGAAGACGCTATTGTATACCAGCGACAGACAGAACGTCATCACCAATGTCGTCTACATCTCCGTCGATTTCAACTTGTACACAACTACACAGATTCAACTCACGCTGTTTGTGTGAAACTTTCACCACGGAAAAACAGTTGCAGTATATATCTGAAAGAACAATCTATATCAAGAGAAACCTGCACAAAAGTGACTCAACTAGTCTCCGCTTCGAGACCCAAATCTTGTTATAGAACTTATTATCGTGTACCACATGAACTAGTAAACAAACTCTATCTTAACTCAATATGCTGAGACTGCTCTGTATTTCTGTTGTATTCGCATGCACCTTTATCTGTACCTTCTGTTGCACACACAAACGCACAGGCACGATTACTATACGCCTGCATTCATACCACAACACTACGCTAGTAACCACAACTCACTTTGTACACTGTGAATAAAGTCTATCTTCTCTTTCTCCAACAGTAGAACGCCTTGGCGTCCTTCATTCATTTCCTTTGGCACTGTATAATATATCCATGTATTATGGCTTCTCTTATTATTATGTTAGGATGTGATTGTGCGGCGTACAAGAGGAGACCTTGTCACCAACCTCCTTAGATACAGTTATATATATGCCTACACCAGCATGGAGACTGAAAGGGGTGGGTGGTTGAATTGGTGGTGGTGGTGGTGGTGGTGGTGGTGGTAGTAGTGGTGGTGGTGGTGGTGTGTGTGTGTCCTTGTCTTTATAGCTTGTGATAGTTGTAAATGAGTGTTACTGTCATATAAGTAGTATTATTTTCATTTCTAGTATTATGCAAAAACATGTCTGGCCATGGCAGTGGGGTAGGGGGATATTACTTGCTTGGAATCAGGTGAGGGTTGGTGACAGGAAGGACATCCAGGCATAAAAAATCTGTCTCAATAGATTCCATCCAACTCATGAAAATATGAAAAAAGGATGATAAATGAGAGATTCACTTTGCAGCCCAAACCACAGAATTACATACTCTTCATCTCTCTTGGGCTAACGATGAACCACACACTCCATGATCTTTCATTTGATCTTTCACTTCCCATGGCCGTTCTGCTTATTGCACCTTCCTCTGAACTTTTTCTGTATCATGGAAACTTTCAATGTTTGTTTCATTTTCTTTCCCAAATTAATTGAAGAGTGGGTAATTTGTAGTTAATCAATAACAAAGTGATGCCTGGAATTTCCATTTCTCATCGTTCCCCCCTCCCCCACCTCCACCATCTCATTACTCTTTCATTTCAATTACTTCTCATTCACACCACTGCCCCCAGTTTCGCTCCCTCTCATTCCCACACAAAGAGCAATGGCCTCAACTGTTAGATTCTTCACTTTTCACTGCAATTAAACTAACAAAATTTTCTTATGATCCCCCCCTCTTTCATTGATATTTTAATTATCTCAGCCATTTAACTGCGGCCATGCTGTAGCACCACCTTGACAGGTTTAGTCAAAACCCCAGTACTTACTTTTAAGTCTAGTACATACTCTATCAGCCTCTTTTGCCAAACTGCTAAGTGACAGGGATGTAAACAAACCAACACTGGTTATCAAGCTGTAGGAGACAAACACAAAGACACATATAAACATACATTCTACATACATACATGCTTATATATGTATATATATATATATATATATATATATATATATATATATATATATAGTCTCCCTATTTGCTCCCGTTTCATAGCCACTTATCGCTTCCCCTAAAATTTGACTTTCTCAGATATTTTTCAAACCTATGTTCTTGCTTTCATGATTAACAGAATCCTCTTGCTAGTTTGAGGTCCAGCTTAGACTTCCTGACGAACTCAGATTTTACCTTTTTCTCTCCAAGCCTATCTTAATTATCAAATAATAAATATTATCGACACTGTCGTCTCGTTCCACTATGCTAGTCGAAACCCCTCGCACAGCTTCCGCCCATGTGTTCCTTGACCACTCCCCCCCTCCTCCCTAACTAACCCTGTTCCTCTCCCTATGTTTCTATATGCCCCCGTCTTCGATAACCACCATCGCCATATATAAACTAGCGATCGCAAATCGGTAACCCCACTCGCTTTCAACTCCACTACGAACGCACAGCTCATGAACGGCTAAAGCTAAGATTTCTTCTTTCAACCTCGCTTTCTCCTACCCTTTGCACGTATAATCATTATTCTTTCATTATTCTTCAATTTTTCTCTCATATTATCCTTTCAGTACCCTCTCCTCATATTTTCTTTCAGTTTTCAACATACCATTCATGTAATGTTTTTCGTTTAGTCTTGTCTCCCTATTTGCTCCCGTTTCATAGCCACTTATCGCTTCCCCATAAATTTGACTTTCTCAGATATTTTTCAAACCTACTTTTTTGCTCTCACGATTAACAGAATCCTCTTGCTAGTTTGACGTTGGATGACATGCTGGGGGCTTCCATGGCGTACATGGAGGCTATGGCTTTGGTTCCCGCAACAAGGAGGGAACCAGGCTGCTGGAGTTCTGCGATGCAAATAATCTTATGATTTGCAACACTAACTTCAGGAAACCTACCAGCCACCGAGTCACCTACCGATCGGGCCAACATACCAGCCAAATTGACGACATCCTTGCCAGGCAAAGGGAGAGATGGCTACTTATAAATGCCAAAACCTTCCCAGGCGAAGAATGTACCCCACAACATAGACTGGTAGTTAGTGACTTTAGGATCAGGACTAGGAGGACAACCAGAAGACGACCAACATGGAGAAGAAGGATCTGGAAGCTTAAAGATCCTGCGAATGGACAGAGATTTAGGGACATGCTACTTGAAGCCTCTGACGAAGTAGAAGGGGATAGAGTATCACATCGGGTAGAGGGCAACTGGACGTTTCTAAGGGACAACCTGCTGAGAGCCACTGACCAGATCTGTGGCTGGTGCAAAGTCCCCTCTCGTCCCAAGGTAACGTGGTGGTGGAACAGTGTTGTAGACAGGGCTATTAGAGAAAAGAGACAGACTTGGAAGCACTGGAAAAATGGTGATAGCAGGGAATTGTATCAGACTGCTAAAAGGGAAGCTAGGAGACAGGTCTATCTAGCCAGAGGGGAAGCAGATAAGAAAAAATTTGCCAATGTTCTGCGCCGTGAGGACCAAAGACTGGAGGTGTTTCGCGTTGCAAGACAGTGTGTGAGAGAGAATTGTGATGTGGTAGGAGAGAAGTGTGTTCGCATGGAAGATGGTTCACTTGCGCTAAACGAGGATGCAAAGAGAGAGGCTTGGAGACGCCACTATGAAAGGTTGCTGAATAAAGAAAATGAATGGGATAAAGAGAGTCTGCCGAACGTTGACTCAACAGAGGGACCAGCTATCAGGGTTGATAGTTCCTTGGTAGCTAAGGCAATTAGAAGCATGAAGACAGGGAAAGCCCCAGGCCCATCAGGTATCACTGCAGAGATGCTCAAAATATCTGGTAGTGTCGGCTATAGCCTAGTCACCCGTATAGTTAATCAGGTGATACATGAAGGAGTCATACCCAATGACTGGTGTAGCAGCATAATAGTCAACTGCTACAAAGGTAAAGGTGATGCCCTAGATGCAAATAATTACAGAGGTATCAAGCTATTGGATCAGGTGATGAAGGTTACAGAGAGGGTCATAAGCCAACTAATTAGAGAGAGAGTTAGTTTAGATGAGATGCAGTTTGGGTTCGTGCCAGGGAAAAGTACCACTGATGCTATATTCCTGGTAAGGCAGCTGCAGGAGAAATACCTAGCCAAAGATAAGCCCCTGTACCTGGCTTTTGTTGACATGGAGAAAGCCTTCGACAGGGTCCCCCGATTCCTCATCTGGTGGTCAATGAGGAAACTAGGAATAGATGAATGGTTAGTGAGAGCTGTGCGAGCCATGTACAGGGACGCTGCTAGTAAGGTGAGGGTTGGCAACGAGTACAGTGAAAAATTCCGGGTAGAGGTAGGGGTCCACCAAGGCTCAGTCCTCAGCCCCCTTCTATTTATCATCGTCCTCCAGGCAATAATAGAGGAATTCAAGACAGGATGCCCCTGGTAGCTCCTCTATGCTGATGACCTTGCTCTAATTGCTGAGTCACTATCAGAACTGGAGAAGAAGTTTCAGGTGTGGAAGCAAGGATTAGAATCGAAGGGCCTTAGAGTCAATCTAGCTAAAACCAAAGTCGTAATAAGTAGGAAGATAGACAAATCACAAACGCCTTCAGGTAGATGGCCCTGCTTGATCTGTAGAAAAGGTGTAGGTAGAAACTCTATAAGATGCACCAAGTGTAAGCTATGGACACGTAAGAGGTGCAGCAATGTCATAGGTAGGCTAACTAGGAAGATGGTTTTTGTATGTGGCAGATGCTCGGGAGCATTAACCTCTGAAAATCTGCAGAAAACAACTTCCGTCACTTTCCAGGGGGAAAAACTAGAAGTAGTTGATAGCTTCCGTTATCTTGGTGACCAAGTCAGTAGTGGGAGTGGGTGTGCTGAAAGTGTAACTGCTAGAGTAAGAATAGCCTGGGCAAAGTTTAGGGAGCTCTTACCTCAGCTGGTGACTAAAGGCCTCTCGCTCAGAGTAAAAGGCAGACTGTATGATGCATGTGTACGAACAGCCATGCTACATGGCAGTGAAACATGGGCCGTGACTGCTGAGGGCATGCGTAAGCTCGCGAGAAATGAAGCCAGTATGCTCCGATGGATGTGTAATGTCAGTGTGCATGCTCGACAGAGCGTTAGTACCCTGAGAGAAATGTTGGACCTAAGGAGCATCAGTTGTGGTGTGCAAGAGAGACGATTGCGCTGGTATGGTCATGTGGCGAGAATGGATGAAGATAGGTGTGTGAAAAAGTGCCAATCCCTAACAGTGGAGGGAACCCATGGAAGAGGTAGACCCAGGAAAACCTGGGACGAGGTGGTGAAGCATGACCTTCGAACTTTAGGTCTCACTGAGGAAATGACCAGCGACCGAGACCTTTGGAAATATGCTGTACGTGAAAAGACCAGGCAGGACAAGTGAGTCCAGCCCACTTATGAATGCCTTTCCTCCCTTGGACACACAAAGACCTGTTGAGGCAAGCGAAGTTGATATCGAACCTCATCCGACGACAGGCACCTATGCCTACCCACCTTTGCTTGCGAAGACCTGTTGGGGCAAGTGAAATCGGAATCGAAATTGGACCAATCCTATGACTGGCACCCGGCAGATGCCAGGACTCCTGGACTGGAGATATGTGAAAAGTACTATCTGAATTGTGGCCGATGCCAGCGCCGCCTCGACTGGCTTCCGTGTCGGTGGCACGTAAAAAGCACCATCCGAATCATGGCCAAAGCCAGTGCCGCCTCGACTGGCTTCCGTGCAGGTGGCACGTAAAATGCACCAATCCGACCGTGGCTGATGCCAGCCTCGCCTGGCACCAGTGCAGGTGGCACGTAAAAAGCACCCACTACACTCACGGAGTGGTTGGCGCTAGGAAGGGCATCCAGCTGTAGAAACATTGCCAGATAAGACTGGAGCCTGGTGCAGCCTTCTGGCTTCCCAGATCCCCGGTCGAACCGTCCAACCCATGCTGGCATGGAGAACGGACGTTAAACGATGATGATGATGATATATATATATATATATATATATATATATAACCAGAGTTTTGGATGTTGTTATAGACCACTGGTCACAAATGCGCTTCCTTACATTGTTGTTGCTTCTGAACGATGCCACCTGTCTGGCATGTGGAGCAGGCCAACATTCTCCCTGGATGGGGTTTCAGTCCCTTGTAGGGTTTCTCTCATCTACAGCTGAGTAGACTGGGGCAATTTGAAATGAAGTGTTTTGCTTAAAAACACAATGCACCATTTGCCTGAGAACCAGAATTACCATTTTACAAATGTGAATGCACCCTAACCCTAACCCGAACCATGTGGCCATGAGTCTTTACACACACACTGGGCTTCCACACTATTTTCTTCTATGAAGTCCACTCACAAGACATTGGTTGGTTTGGGACTATAGTAGAAGACACTTGCTCAAGATGTTGTGCAGTGGGACTGAACCCGGAAGCAGGTGGTTGGGAAGCAAGCTTCTTAACCACATAGCCATGCTTGCACATCAGTTTCTTTAGACTAAAGAGTTCCAGTATAGTTGCTTCCCTTTGTGAATCAAATTATGTGACAGTTTCATTGTGCCAACTTGTGAAACAAAGTCCTTTGACCAGACACCTCTGCACATATTCCTAAAGAAGGAGCAGATGTACGACTGGAATGTTGTGATGCTTATGCCTTACAAATCACATTTAAACTATGAACTGAATTAGTTCACTCAAGACTTGAAATCTGATTTTCATACAGGATCCAACTTGAATTTCTGTTTTGCTTTTTATTTTATTTGTGGTGGTGGTTGTTTTATATTCTAAAGACTATCAACAGCATAACGGATGGTATGCTTGTGTGTGATGGAGAAAAGAGAAAATAGGACCTTTTCTTTTCATCATCATCATCACCATCATCATCATCATCATTTAGCAGCCATGTTCCATGCTGGCATGGGTTTAATGAGTGCAAGCATTACATTGTTCTTTGCTTTCTGTTTAGCATGGTTTCTACAGCTGGATGGCCATCCTGTCAGCAACCACCTCACAGTATTGGAAAGTCTTTCCAAGTTTCCAGCACCAGTGAGCTGGCCATGCAGCTGGCAAGACTAGGAACCTCAAGAGAAGGGTGGGGGAAATTTTATACCAGGAGAATAAGGAGTAGAGAGGGGTTAAGTATGAGAGAAAGGGCTGGAAGAGAACAGGTCTTTTGCTGAAGAGGAGCTGTATAATTGCTTACATTTTAGAAGAGAGGCCAAGGGTGGAAGCTGGAATTGAAAGTTTAAACCTTTGTGGTCCTCTTCATACTCTGCATATTTTTCAATAATAAAGTTTTTAACCTTACATTCTTCTGCCAATGAAGGTCTTAAGCTGTGAAGTTCTTGGTCAGTAACTGGTTATCGGTCGTCTCTTTTATCATGGTAATGGTGGCAGTGATGTAGCAGCTGCCATTGCTTATGGGAAGGATCCTGCACACAAAATATTTCTGACTGGCCCTCGTGCCAGTGGCAAGTAAAAAGCACCCACTACACTCTCAGAGTGATTGGCATTAGGAAGGGCATCTTGCTGTAGAAACTCTGCCAGATCAAGACTGGTGCCTGGTGCAGCCATCTGGTTCGCCAGCCCTCAGTCAAAATCGTCCAACCCATGCTAGTATGGAAAGCGGACGTTAAACGACGACGACCATCATCATCATCATCATCCAGCTGTGCCTGAAGAGATCAGATTTCAAAGTGAGCGCTTGTTTAGCACTGAATAATCCAGTTGTTCTCCTGATGACAAAACAACTTGGCTTTTTGTTTTTAACTGGCAATAATATGTCTTCCTTAAAAGTTATTGTCTGAAAGTTATGGTTGTATGTGACACCAATAAATTGATAGCAAAATCTATCTCCAATGCAAAACTATCTTAAATTGATTTATGATATATTTTATTGATTTGTGAAATCAAGATAGTCTAATGGGTAAGTTATAACAAAATGATTTCTGGTTCAACACTTAATCTGATATAGAAATTAATATGAAAATTTCAGTGGCCATAAAATACTAGGAAGTTGATCTGAACTTTTCAGATCTGGGATTTTGTTCCTCATTATTCTGTGATTAAATCTTGTTCAAGAGACATTTTGATATATGTTCATGTTATTGTTGTTGCTGTCCAGTCCAATCCATTCAAGAACACCTGTAATTGATCATTCATACCTTTGCTATTTCCATTTTATCTTTATTTTGAGTATGCTTATATTAGAATTAGAACTTGGTGCTCCTGGCTTTTTGTTCCCTCAGTCTTTTGTGTTAAGAGGGAAATTTTGGTATTTCTGACTGACTGAGTTATTGCAGAGAGTCTTCTATTGTATTCCTTTGGCACCTCCATTACATGTTGATCCACCAAAAGGCATGCACAGGACAACCAACCACTTGCAGATTTGGTGCTTTATATCTTCTAAATGATACATTGAAATTGTTCTGACCCTTAATTCACATCTGCACTATCCAACCCAGTAGATCTCAACCCCTTTAATATCTGGACCTGATCCCAAACCTGGATTTTTTTAGAGATCTGCTCCAGAAAAAGTAAAACACAAATCAGTAAAAGAAACATTTAGTATATTTTTAGAGGGAAAACTGTCAGGGGCTGCAGGAAGGATGCTTGAGGGCTCCGGGAGCAATGGTTGGGAACCACAAATCTAAACCATGGTAAGCATTTGGGTTGTGGGGTCATACGACATATTTGATTTCTCATGTTGAGCAAATCGGCTGATTAGGGAGACGCTCCATGGAACCTGTCCTGACATTGGATATTTTCCGTAATGAGGCAAACCGAGATGTGTTCTTTATACAAAGGTACACAGCTCAGTGCCTGCAGTGAGGTTTGAACACACGACCATTGTGATCTATAATTCAGCACCTTCATCTTACACTTGCGATGTGGTACAAGAGTACAACAGCTACGAGACAAAATTGTTGGGTTGAAAACTTAGAAAACTCTTCTGACAATAACTTGTAGCATCGGTTCTTTGTTTTTGTTTTGTTTTTTTTTTCTAAGCAATGTAAGATTTTCTTTTTATGAGCGAAAACTTTGAAACGCTGTAAATATGTCTTTAAGAAACCTTCAAGAACTTTGACTTCTTTGTGAGTGGTTTTAATGGAGATTAACCTTTTTTTTTTTGTTATTCGCTTTTTTTTTTTAGTGTGTGTCTTAGCATAACAAGTCAATCTGTCAAAAGTTTTCTTTGACACAAGCTTCCTAAATGTAACAAACAATGTCTTTGCTGTCTTAGAAACATCTTCAACTTGATGATCTTCAAAGTAAAATGGTAAACTCTAATACCAGAATAAAAGAAGAAAAAAGGAGGAAGAAAGATGTTGGTGTTGTTGTTGTTGTTGTTCAGGGTTTAGAAACAGAGAAAACTTACTTTTGTAATATTAATTTCTGTTGTTGTTTTACTTTGAAAGATCAACCAACAGTCATCTGATGTCACAACTGAGGAATTATCTCCAAAATATTGCTTATAATTCATTCCTATTTCTCTCTCTGTCCTCGCCACTGTTGCCACCACCACAACGATCGTTTTTTTGCTATGTTATCATCATTTTTTTTGTTGTGTGTTTACATCAATCTAGTTGGCTCTGCTCAACTTTAACTACAGGACCTTGAGGTAGTTGACTTGCTCTCATCAGCTCTAGTTGAATGGAGCTGCTGGGGTCCAAGGCAGCAAATGAAATGGTAGGGTCAGTGGTCATAAGGCTCCTGAATCAGAATTGGTGGGTGTTGTGTGTCAGTACAAAATTTTTTAGCCCTTGGTGCTTGTTCTCCCAAACTAGAGACCAATGGAAATTTCTTAAATGTGACTGATCAACCCATTTCATCCCAACTTGCATTAGATTGTCCCTGGTTCTAGGATAGAATCTTTCTGCTTTGAAGTGATCAAAGTGAAAACCCTCCATCAAAGTTTCATGTTAATTTATGTTCCAGACACCAGCCTAAATAAGGACAAAGTTATTCTAATAAAATGTTCATTAATTAAAAATTTAACTGGAACAAAAGCAGAGTCTTTCAAAAGAAATATGGCAGAGAAAGGAAGCTTGGAATGAACTCTTTAGAAGTTCTTGTCGTTTGTGAATGTTTTTTTACTTTGGAACAAATCTTAGCAGTTAGAAAAGGACGTAGTTATGTTTCTGTAAGATTTAAAAAAGACAAACAAACAAACAAAAGCATAAACAATAGGACAAAAACTAAAATAATGCCAAAGTGAAGCTATCAAACCAAATACTGTACACAGCAAGGGGCAACTGTATGTGTGTGTTGTGTGTGTGTGTGTAAATGCCTCCACCCACTAATAAGCCATTTACTGCTTTCAGGGATGAACCAAACAAGTCATCATCATCATCGTTTAACGTCTGTTTTCCATGCTGGCATGGGTTGGATGGTTTGACTGAGGACTGGAGAGCCGGCGGCTGCACCAGGCTCCAATCTGATCTGGTAATGTTTCTACAGCTGGATGCCCTTCCTAATGTCAACAACTTTGAGAGTGTAGTGGGTGCTTTCATGTGCCACCAGCACAGGGGCCAGTCGGGAGGCACTGACGACCATGTTTGGATGGCACTTTTTACATGCCACCAGCACAGGAGCCAATCAGGCAGCATTGGCATTGATCACATTCAAACTGTGCTTTTTATGTGCCATAGGCACGAGATCCAGTCGGTGGGCACTGGCATCGACCACATTTGGATGGCATATTTTATGTGCCACCAGCACGGAAGCCAGCCAGGCATCTCTGACATTTATCAGTGTAAGTATCCATTGCATGGATTTAACTGAGTGTACTCATTGCCAACTGAAAAACACTCTGGCCCCACAAACCCCAGCTTGGTGTATTGGAGGAATATAAATAAAAAGTAAAACAATGTAATGTTACAAAATGGTAATTGTCTCAAAGAAATAAATGGACTTTGAACAACTTGGCTTAATTATTACATTTTTGTGTTATTTACAAGAAAAATAACTGCACTTTGGACAAATGTCTTCTACTATAGCCTTGGGCTAACCAATGCCCTGAATGTGTGAAGTAGGTAGACAGAAACTGTGTGGAAGCCTATCATGTATGGATGTAGATAAGTATGTGGGTAGGTATGTTTGTTAGTATGTGCAGGTGAATTTCTCTTTGTCCATCCAGTTTGACGACTGGTGTTGGTTCATTTACATCCTTGTAACTTATCAATCTCATTTGCTGAAGTGCTAAAATAAGTGCCAGAATTAAAACTTAAGTCCTGGATTGATTTGTTCTACGCGACCATTGAAAGCAGTGCTCCAGCATGGCTGCAGTCCAATGAATGAAACACAGTAAAAGAGGTAAAAACAAAATATGTGACAGCAAAATCAGAAGACAGTCAAATTATCTTCGTTATATAAATATATGAAAATTTCATTAATCATAAAAGTCATTTATCTAAATGAGCCAATCATCTTTGACAGCAGCTAGAGTCAAAAATAAAAACAAAATGATTTTTGTTCTTTAAAGGAAACTGAAGAGAGAAAGTCGAAAGTATCAAACCAGCGAATTCATTGAGATTTTCTGTTGGAAATTCTCTTGCTATTTGTATTAAATTATACTATTTTTAAGCTTGAAGGGGAAAAAAAGAATCTATGAAAGCTTTCTTGCATTCTGTTCTGCTGCTGCTTCTAAGATAATGGTCATTACAACTATGCTGTGTTTTTGTACCACTTCTCCAGTCTCCATTGCTTTACTATCTGCTGTCCCATCTTGGCACCGACTTTTATTTCTTCATACTTTTAAGAATATCATAACCATCAACCAGTTTAATATCTGTTAATTTGATGGGGGCTTTTTTTTTGTAATGTTTTGCTTTTTTTTGTGTGTCATTGCCTTTAGAAAAACTCTTTATATTTTATTTTTTATTATTTTATTCTACACATAAAAGCTTTGCAACTAAAATGGGTTTTTGTAAAATATTTATTGTGGGTTTTTATTTTGTTTAAATTAAATGTTTTTTCTCATTATTTCGCTGTCCTCTGCACACCTCCAAGAAAGTTTCACACTGACTTTATTCTCAAGTCTTGTTTATTACTTTTGCTTATTTTATTGTATTTATTTAGTCTTATTGTATTTTAATCATCATTATTCCAAACAACTGTTAGACTTGCCTATTGGAATGAATGGAATTAGATGAGAGAGATTAACAAAAGGAAATATTCTATCCCACCCACAAGGATTAAATGGAAATGTTCAATTTAAGCTTCCTGTTAAACTTCCTCTCAGAATTTTCAACAAACGTTGATTTCTAATTCACGGAACTAATGTGCACATTAGATTTTACCCTCTAATTTTTTTTTGCCTTTTTGCTGTTTTTTAGTACACTAAAAGCAGAATGCAAAACTTTTTTTTTTTATTTCAGAATTATTTTACAAATTAGAACTTCAATTAGTTGCTTAATAATTTTTCACTGCTTTCTCAATGTGTTGGCATAAACAGTTTCACATTCCCAATTATTAATGTTCATAATATTTCCTTTCAAGAAAATGATCAACCCATAACTTTCAGTCGATGTTTGAACTCTGACCCTTTTGGTCCCAAACCAATGCTTCAAACCATTCTGCTTCTAGAATACAAACTTCTTGTTTCAAATTGTTCGAGATTAAAATGTTTCTTCAAAATTTCATTTTGATTTATATTCCAAATACATGCTTAATAATGACATGGTTATTTTACTAAATCCTTCATTATTTTCGAAATTAATTGAGACAAAGTCTGTGTGTGTATATATATATATATCATCATCATCATCATCATCATTTAACGTCCGTTTTCCGCGCTAGCACGGGTTGGACGGTTTCGACCGGGGTCTGGGGAGCCAGGGGCTGCCCCAGGCTCCAGTCTGGTCTGGCAGTGTTTCTACAGCTGGATGCCCTTCCTAACGCCAACCACTCCGCGAGTGTAGTGGGTGCTTTTTACGTGCCACCTGCACAGGTGCCAGAGGGGTCTGGCAACGGCCACGGTCGGTTGGTGCTTTTTATGTGCCACCTGCACAGAAGCCAGTCGGGTCGGTGCTGGCATCGGCCACGTTCGGATGGTGCTTTTTATGTGGGGGGGAGGGTGCAGAAATATAGGGGAGCACCAGTGGGGAGGGGTGTTCGGAGTGTTCATGTACTTGACTCAACAGGTCTCCTCAAGCACAGTGGGACGATCTGGGATCCGGGGTACTTTGAATGGGCAGGGGCTATGCGGAACTGATGCAGGAAGCAGCCCGGGTCTTTGCAGTCACAGCATATCTCCAGAGATCTCGGTCCTTCGCCATTGCCTCAGTCTCCTGGGTCTGGGGTGGGGGTCCAACTGAGAAAGGTTCCACCAGTGAGAAGAGAGGGAGAGAAGGGGGGGTGCAGGTAATATAGGGAAGCACCAGCGGGGAAGGTTGGGGTAAGGAGGAACGATGACAGGGAGGGGTTGGAACAGGTTCGTAAGAGATAAAAACGTAGGATATCACGAGGGGGGGGACTGGAAGGAAATAGCCGGTTGAGGCAGTGACAGATTCAAAACAGGAGGAACGTAAGATCAGTGGGGCGGTTGATGAGCTGCAGCGCTAGCTGCTTGTCTTGGTGGGGGGAGGTGTAGTACACAGTGAAAGGGGTAGGAGGGAGAGACACGTAATGGTGGTGGGGGAGGAGGAGGGAGGAGGGCATATCCGGTGTAGATGGTGTGAACAGTGTTCACCGGTATTGGTGGTGGGGGTGGGAAAGGGCGGGAGCACCGCGAATGGCGAAGATTGAGTTAAACTTCGTAGAGAAAGTTAGAGGGTACCTTAAGGGATTAAATTTCGTAGAGAAGGAATAAGATAGGGAAGGCAAGCTTGTTAGTGTATAAGTTCAAACATTTAAAAACGATTAGCGGCAAATGTATGTAAGTTGTGCGAGATACGGAAGATAGGGAGAGAAAAAAATATTGACTTGCTGTGAACATCAGTGATCAGGAAGAATGATAGGGGTGGGAGGGACCAGGTGCCTTTAGATGGATTGACCGGAAGTCTCTGATTTGGGGAAGAAGGAAGTTTGAATTTGGGAATGATATCGTTTTTGAAGAAGAAGAAGATACCGATATATATATAAAAGAATTTTTTGCATAATAGGATAAAAAACCAAGGGTGTGTAGATATTAGAGTATTTATAGATATAAATATCTATAAATACTCTAATCTCTATACAGCCTTGGTTTTTTATCTTATTACACAAAAAATTCTTATATACACACACTGACATAGAACCAACGTTGAACCCTTTATTCGCAATATTACCGAATCTGGAAGTATGGTCCATCTATAGCACTTATTCAGCATTACTTTACACCTTTGTGTTTCAATGACACCATTATCTCTAATATATATATATATATATATATGTATGTATGTATGTATGTATGTATTTATGTATGTATGCATGCATGTATGTATGTCTGTATGTATGTATATGTATCATCATCATCATCATCATCATCATTTAACGTCCGCTTCCATGCTAGCATGGGTTGGACGGTTCAACTGGGGTCTGGGGAGCCCGAAAGCTGTCACAGTCCAGTCAGATCTGGCAGTGTTTTCTACAGCTGGATGCCCTTCCTAACGCCAACCACTCCGAGAGTGTAGTAGGTGATTTTATGTGCCACCGACACAGGTGCCAGACGAGGGCTGCAAACGGCCACGCTCGATGGTGTTTTTTAATGTGCCACCGACACAGGTGCCAGACGAGGCTGGCAGACGGCCACGCTCGGATGGTGTTTTTTATGTGCCACGACACAGTGTCCCAGACGAGGCTGGCAGACGGCCACGCTCGGATGGTGGTTTTATGGCAACCACGACACGGTGCCAGACGAGGCTGGCAGACGGCCACGCTCGGATGGTGTTTTTTTTATGTGCCACCGACACAGGTGCCAGACGAGGCTGGCAGACGGCCACGCTCGGATGGTGGTTTTTATGCCACCGAACAGGTGCCAGACGAGGCTGGCAGACGCCACGCTCGGAGGTGTTTTTTATGTGCCACGACACAGGTGCCAGATAGGCTGCAAACGGCCACGATCGGATGGTGCTGTTACGTGCCCACAAGGCACGGAGGCCAGTCGATGCGGTACTGGCTACGGCCACGTTCGGATGGTTTTCTTATGTGCCCGTGCCACCGGCACTGGTACCACAAAGATACAAATTCCATTGATGTTCTCTATTTGATTGGTTTTGATTTGATTTTCACTGCCTCAACAGGTCTTCACAAGTGTCACAAGAAGGAAGGTATGCACAGGTTGACGACTATACGTCCCAGGTAGGGCCATGGGTTATGGCTGACTTTCTCTTGCCGGTTCTTCGGATGGTGTTTTTATGTGCCACCGACACAGGTGCTAGTGAGGCTGGCGAACGGCCACGATCGGATCGGATGGTGTTTGTCATGTGCCCACCGCACTGACTACGGCACTGGGGGGATTGATTGCCACCATGTTCCCCACAGCACGGAGGCCAGTCGATGCGGTACTGGCTACGGCCACGTTCGGATTGTTTTCTTGTGTGCCACGGCACTGGTACCATAAGAACAAATTCCATTGATGTTCATCTATTTTTGAATTGACTTTTCACGTTGCCTCAGCAGGTCTTCAACAGTGGTCACAATAAGGATGTATGCACACAGGTGGATCGACTACGTCCCAGGTAGGGGCCACGGATATGGCCTGACTAGTCTGCCGGGTCCTCTCATGCACAGCACACTTCCATAGGACTCGGTCTTCATCATTTCCTTGAACGTATGTATATATATATCTATATATATATATATATATATAAAAAATTAGAAGAAAACCACCTTTTATCAATTCAAAATGAACACTTAAATTACACCATCTAGAAAATTACATATAATAGAAAAGTTAAAATAAAAATAACAATAAAATGTAAAGATTAAGTAAATTGCAAAAATAATAATAAAAACATATATACTATATAAATAGATTGACAGATAGAAAGGTAGATAGATCAAAGCAGTTTGATTTAGATTCCTTAGTATTCTGAGTTTCAAGCATGTGGCTAGTCTTTGGCCATTGGTGGGGTCTAAAGATTCGGACCCCAATGGCTGAAGACTAACCACACTTTGAAACTCAGAGTACCAAGGAGTCTGAATCAAACTGTTTTGATCTACTCATGTGACTTTTAATAAATGTGTAAGGACCATGCAATGCAAGGTGATGAGAATGGTTCTTTAGTACATCACATGGTCGATACAATAAAAATATACTGCATGGTACATGTAAATGCCAGAGAGAAAAAGAGAGACAGAATGGTGTAGAATGATTAAGAGAAGATTTATTTATATGTTAACATGTGTGTCTGTGTGTGCGTCATGTATATAGAATAATAGACAGGCCGTCATGAGAACAAAATGTGTGTGTGTAAGCATAGATGTATGTGTGTGTTAAGTACATGTAATAATGGCTATGAAGAAAGAGACAGTGAAAGAGTCTATAGCCATCGAAGTGAGAAGTTCATAGACACAAGGATGAGAATACCTGTTCATAGTCAGTTGTACACGATAGTTGAAATACTGTATCAAGAAGTTGTGGCCATGATGCTGAGCCGGTTGCAGTACATGTTATATGTGAAGTTGTGGCTGTGATGCTGTTGCCTGGGTCACTTGGTACAGGAGTTCTTGCCAGTTGTGTACTTGCTGTTGATCCATGGTGAAGTAATTCACAAACAGCGAAGTATTGAAACCTGGGCAAGTTGCTGGTTGAGCTGTGTATGTAGAGAATTGATGTTAAGAAGATGATGGTGGTGATGAAGAAAGAGAATGCCGTAAGGCCATTGGACAAAGTAAGTTTCAACATGGCTGCTGTGGTGTCATCACTGGAACTTGCTGTATCTTGTGTGGTCTGTGGCAAGACCTAAGAAGGTCTGGAACTGAAAGACCTCGAAGCGAGGAGAAGGTGGGTTTTTATAAGAAGTTGTAGGCTCAAAACAGGATTGAGAACAGGCTGTCTCATGTGATTTCAGTTTGAGACTCCGATTGGTTATACACAGCAAATTGGCATAAGAGACAAATTGCGCCAATACAAACCAGTCAGAGTAGTGGACACAGTGGGGTCCAAATAGCGGCCAAAGGTTAACTGTTACCTGCCACGTTCGAATGCATATATATATAATAAAGGGTGAGAGGAATTTCACCTGCGTCTATGCTACAAATGTGTTGAGTGTCCTTCTTTCGTTTGTCTACTCACTTGTGAGTGTGTGTGTGTGTGTGTGTGTGTGTATATATATATATATATATATATATATATATATGGTAAGTAAAGGGCTCTAGTGATGAATAGTGTAATGAAGTGGTTCCCAAACTTATTTTGTCAGAAACCCTTCCTATAATTTACAGATAACCCCTGCTAGACTGATTTTAATAAGACATTAAAATAATCAAAAATTGTTTTAGTGAGAGAATTTATTTGTATCTTTTATCTGTGGCCATACTGCAGCAGCACCTTGGAGGGCTCAGTCAAGTAAGCTGACCTCTGTACTTAATTTCTGTGCCTGGTGCTTATTCTGTCAGTCTCTTTTGCAGGACTACTAGGTTATGGGGGATGCAAACAAACCAACACCAGTTGTCAAGTGATGGTCATGTTAGGATACAAATGTAAATGCATCCATCAAGATCTTGTGTTTACAAAGCAAACTTGCTAACTCGTCAACCATTCTGTATCACTTGGCCAATTGTATTAACAGAGAAAACCCCAAAATTTCATTTGTAGGTGTCTATTTTGAGTTGAGATCCAGAAGTAAATATGAAATACTTTAATCATTTTATCAGAAAAACTTCCTTTGAAGACTTTTAATATATTTGAGTGAAGCACACGGCATAGGACTTTTACTTATTTTTCTCTCACAGTTAGACTGGAACCTGGAGCAGATCTGCAGCTTACCAGCTCTGGTCAAACCATCCAACCCATGCCAGCATGGAAATCAGTCATTAAAGGGTGGTGGCGGTGGCAGGGGTGGCAGTTTGTAAGGATGCCAAAATTCAACTTGCCTTTGCTTCCAGCAACTCTAAGTTTGATCCAGTGACTGAGAATGAGTTTGTGACTTTAACTCATTTGATTCCAGTCTGCTGGACCTTACCCTTGGTTTTATGATACAAGTTCCTGGTTTTAAAGAGGTTTTAAAGAGGTCTAAATTGAAACTTTCTATCAAAATGTTGTGTTAATTTATGTTCCAAATCCTAACTTAATAATAACAAAGTTATTTTACTAAATTCCTTTAAATTATTTTCAGAATTAATTGAAACAAACAATAGAAATAGTGTAACGAAATGGCTAACGACTTACACTTATAATTGTCACCATTTCTGCCTTAAAATTAGGTTTTTTAACATTTTAACCTGTGTTAAAAAGTAGCTCGTTATCTCCTCTCTTTATCTTCTTTACATTAGTTTCTATCCCTTGGAACTAACTAGTCACATGCTAGTCCATCTTAGGTATACTCATCTCATCCCCCTCTTGTATTTCCACTAAACCCATGTGGTCCCACTGAGCCACTGATCAACTGCAGGACATAATTTCGTTTTTTTTTCCTCAGTCTCTTGCTTTCTTGTTTTATTAAATCACCAAGTTACAAGGAAGTCACAAAACAAAACACTACTTGCAACACTGTCAGACACAAACACAAAAGCATGTCCCCACCTATACATAAACATGCACACATACACACACACGATATACTGTGTCTTTGAGAAAGATTGATGTTTAGAAGTTTACTTCCCAACCACATGGTTCTGGGTTCAGTCCCACTCTGTGGCATGTTTGGAATGTCTCTTCCCCTATAGCCTCAGTCTAACTAAAGCTTTGTGAATGGATTTAATAGACCGAAACTGAAAAAAGTTCATTGTGGGTGGGTGTGTGTGTGTGTATTTGTGTTTGTGCATTTGTCCCCCCCCCCACTTGACAATTTATGTTGATGTATTTACATCTACATAACTTAGCAGTTTAGCAAAAGAGACTGACAAAATAAGTACCAGGCTTTAAAAAAGTCCTGGGGTCAATTCATTTGACTGAAAATGCTTCAAGGCAGTGCCCCAGCATGGCCGCAGTCTAAAGACTGAAACAAATAAAATATAAAAGCTATACACACACATGACGAGATTCCATACAGTTTCCATCTACAAAATTCCCTCTCAAGGTATTGTTCAACTCAGGGCTGGCCATCCAACAAGATCTGTAACATTCTGTTTGCAAAAGAAGAATTTTAATCTCACAACCAACTTTGGCTGGATTTTGTATATTAAAGAAAATTTTTTTTTTTTTTAAAGAGTCAATAGTGTCATTCTTTATTTCATTTTTGGTCCTATACATTCCAAGGTGAAATTAAATCAGAATGGAAAAAGACGTAAGATAGTCCATGTTATTTGGCCCCAGATCATCTCCAATTGAGGAGACCTAGGATCAAAGGTATTTCAGCCATGACAATCCTTCTTGATTCTTTTTTCCTTGAGAGATTAGAAATTGTGTAATGTAGCCATCTTTATTCAAGGCAGTAGTTTATAGTTTGAGAGAACTTAGCTGCTATTTTTAGCAAAGTGAATGACCACATTGAGGCACTCACTAGGTTAGCTCAAAAAGACAAAGAGATTACCTGTGCGTTAAGGCAGGTATTGGATCCATCAAAATTGGTAATCACATAGATTCTATAACAAATCCTACAAAACTTCATTCTGCAGCAGAAAAATGAATGAATAAAACAAGAATATAAAAAAAAAACATTTGCTATCAATCAGATTTTGTGTCATTGAACATTAAATAAATATTGGAACATGAATATTTGTTCAGAACTTTTGTTAGCAGTTGCCAAGGATTTCCTGTGAGTTAATTTTGGCCACAGTCTCCCGAAATCTCTCTACTACATCTTTAACTTTACTGTCTGTTATTTATTATCTTTGACAAGTACCTCCACATTATTTGCTGGCAGCTATATCTACTTATACATACATTTACACGCATGCACACATACATACATGCATACACACACACACATGTCAAACATATATTTATAGATATGTGAGTATATATATATACATACATACATACTTTTACTATTTTCTATATATATATATATATATTATATATATATACACATTACATACATACATACATACATATATATAATATATATATATATATATATATATATACATATATATATATATATACATGTATATATATATATATACATTATTATATAGTATGTAGTATGTATGTGTATATATAGAATCATTTTTTTCTTTCTGAATCGTTGAACTCTAACTTCTTATCTATTTTTGATGTTACTGTCAAAGAACTTAGTCACGACAGTAATTGTGTATGTATGTACATACTTACAAATGTATTTTCATTTATATACATATGTATGTGTATATTTGTGTGTGGATTGTATATATACACTACATATATATAAATATATATGTGTGTATACATGCATATATTTGAGAAAGTGTGTATGTGTGTGTTTATATACAACACATGCTCATATTTCTCTCTCTCGTTCTCTATCTATCTGTCTATCTATCTATCTATCTATCTATCTATCTATCTGTCTATCTATCTATCTATCTATCTATCTATCTATCTATCTATCTATCTATCTATCTATCTATCTATCTATCTATCTATCTATATTTATCTCTTTTATCATCATCACATTTTCTTTTCCATGCTTGCATGGGTCAAATAGCGTTCATTGATGCAAATTTTCTATGGCCAGATACTTTTCCTTTCACAAAACTCACACCTGTTTCCGAGTGAAATAATATTTCCCCATGGCTGGACATGTTTTTACTGAAGATTAGAAATGTGCAACACCACCTGTATAACAGTGACACTTGTTTACAACTATAATGCAATGCCCAGGTATACACTCACACACAGACGTGCAGGTTTCTGTATGTGCATGTGTATTTTTTTTTTATTTAGTTTCAGCTCACAAGCTGTGGCCATGCTGGGGCACACACATACAATGGTTTTCTTTCAGTTTCTATTCTCCAGATTTGCTCTGAAGGGTTGGGTAACTCAGGGCTATGACAGAAGATACTTGATCAAGATGCTGGGCAATAAACCAGGGCATGAAACCATGTACATCGATATATATATATATATGTAGGTATGCATGCATACATGTACGTGTGTATGTAAGGATGCAGACACTTTGGATGCTTTAAGAGGCAACTGGTTCAAGAAATTGTCTGTCAAAGAAGTTGCAGTAAATACTTAATTAGCATGAAAGGTAAATGAAAGGTGGCCTGGCTGTTGGCAATGTAATTCCTTAACAACCCATTGTGCTGTTTCACTAAGAAAATGCATTGAACTGATTGCAATATATATAGGCATATGAATTTTGAAAATTTCTTTTAAGTTCCTCTCTTTTGTTCTAAAGAAAATTTTCCAATTACTATTAATATATAATATACACAACAACAGCAACAACAACAAGTAATGCTCGTTCCAGATGCTTTTATATATCTTTATAATTACACATCCCCTTTTTTTAAGGTGTTTGAATCTTCCTTGGTTTCTTTTTTTTTCCTTCTCAGTAATATGAACACTATCATTATCACTTTCATTAGCATTGTCTTATCCCCACCCCCTCCTTTTCTCCTCCCCATCATCATCATCATCATCATCATTTGTTTCTCTTTTTCTTGCACTACTGAACTTACATCTTTTGACCAGAATTCAAGCTGTGACTCTCCGACCATTTTTCTCTTAAACAACATACATGCACACTCATAAATACACATACATATATATACATACGTGTGTGTGTGTGTATATTCAGGACCACTTCATCCAGTGTATTCATCCATCCTAAGGAGACTGAGTAAGACCACCACCACCATCACCACCACCACCACCACCACCAAAACCACCACCACCACCACCACCACCACCATTATCATCATCATCATCATCATTATCTCCAGACATTTGATATCCTTGAACTGTACATCATGCTTTTGATGTTTCCTTTGCATTAACACTGTTGTCGTTATCATAATCATCACCCTCCACCACCACCACCACCACCACCACCACTCATCATTATTGCCTCCCCCAATATCATTGTCATCACCATCATCAAGTTCATCATCATCATAACATCTTCTTGCAAGACAAACTTACATCTTTCAACTGGTATCCAAGCTGCAACCATTCCGTCTTCTCTTGCTTATATTTTATTGAGGTTTATCTCATTCTAGCATTTTCATCCAATTTTTAAAATAGTTGCATAAACCAATGACCATCATCATCATCATCATCATAAACATGGGGTCATAGCAGATTTGTAAGACTGATTGGACTAAATGTCTGCAATATGAAATTAATTTACATTCTGAGGCCAGATCATCCGGAGATCAATTTTGCTTACCATTTTTTTGGTGCAGATAAAAGCAATGTACCAGTCATGTACTGGGGTTAATTTAATCGACTGATTCTGAGGTCATTCAAACTTCTTCATACAAGAAAGAGGCTATGACTAACAATCCATGAATGAACCCTTTTTTATGCAGTTTGTTCTGTAAGGATGGACCCTTTTGTAAACCCTTATGACAGCATTACTCCTGTGACCAGCAGTCACCACTTCCAAGATATTATTTAAATATCATCACGTTAAAATGGACAATTTCATACCAGAACCAGACGCTGCCTCAGCCAGGTTTCTATCAAAACTAGTAGATATCCCACATGCTTCTACAGATTACCCTCCCATTCCCCTTCACTCTTCCCAATAAGTTTCTACAAACAGATGTCGTTAGCACATCACCTGAGTATCCATTCCTTGCCAGGTACACTAAATTTCTTAAAACCATATTGGAATAAACTTTTGGCTGCAGAATCATAAATACTACCCAGCTCCTAACTCATGAATAATTAAAACTACCGTACTTGCTATAAACACTCATCATCATCATCATTGTATACCGTACACCTGCAGTGAATTGATGACAATCAAAGTCTTCCCAATTAAGACAGGGTTCTTCAGCTGCTTTGCCACTCCGGTTCCAACCAGTTCTTGATATTGTTTATTCCATTGCATTCTTTACCTACCTTTAGATCTACAGTCATCTACTCTGCCTTCAATGATAATGTTTTCCAAACCTCTGCTTCTTCGAATATATCCATAATAGATAAGCTTTTGTTTTTTCATACTGTTCAGGAGTTGTCTTTCACGTGTTACTACACCCATTCATTTGTCTAATGGTCTTAGAAACAGATTCGTAACATTTTTCTAGGCATCCACATTTCAAACGCATTCACTATATTCTCTTCAAATTTGTTCACTGTCCATGTTTTGCAATCATAAATGCCTATCAGCCAAATGAGTTCTCACACTACAAACACTAATTATTGCTAATTATTTTCCATGGTAACCACATTTAATTGAGATTATATTCCAGGTCATTTTTCATAGCAACCACCCATGACCAAAATTACACTCCCCAAAGATTGGAAGCGAAGGACAATGTGCTTGCATGATGATGGCAGTCATTTACTACCATCACATGAGGTCAAGGCAAGGAGGCAGTGACACATGCACACACACACACACACCTACTTGCATGCATGTTATGGCAGGCTTCTCCAGTTTCCATTGAACCATAGCCACTCACAATGCTTCAGTTGGTCCAGGTCTGTAGTTAGTGGCTGGGTGGCATACTTTGTGCAGGGTAAAGGGTAAGGGTAAAGACTTCCTTTGGTCATGAATGACCAAGAGATTACACCTGGAAAGTTCCCTTCCAAGGTACAAGTCCAGGCACGGTCATTTATGGAATACCAGCAGTCACCCATGCATACAAACCTGCCCTCTCCATGCCACTGATGTTATCCAAGAGAAAGGCAAAGGCTGATAAAGTTTGACATCAGTGATGCTGCAACTCATTGCTACAGCTGAGTGAACTGGAGCAACATGAAATAAAGTGTCTTGCTCAAGGACTGAACTCACTACCTCATGATTGTGAGCCACATGCTTTAACCACTAAGCCATGTGCCTTCTGAGCTATACTTTATGGAGTGGCTGTGTGGTAAGAAGCTTGCTTACCAACCACATGGTTCTGGGTTCAGTCTCACTGTGTGGAATCTTGGGCAAGTGTCTTCTACTATAGTCTCAGGTTGACCAAAGTTCTGTGAGTGAATTTGGTAGGTGGAAACTGAAAGAAGCCTGTTGTATATATGTATATGTTTGTGTGTCTGTGTTTGTCCCCCCACCATCGCTTGGCAACCAACTTGGTGGTTCAGCAACAGTGACCAATAGAATAAGTACTAGGCTTACAAAGAATAAGTCCTGGGGTTGATTTGTTTGACTCAAGGCAGTGCTCCAGTATGGCCTGAAACAAATAAAAGAATATATAGAGAAAGAGTGAGAGACATATCTATTTATTATTCCCACTTAAATGTGGATGTCCTCTTAGAACAGACTTCGCTGTGGTCGATACCACAAGAGAACAAGACATCTTTGAGTGGGAATAAATAATACTTTTCTGTATTAATACAGCTTCTGTCACTAATATGCATTTTGAAATAAACTGGCACTGTTTTTCTATATATCACTGGCAGGCAGATGAGTCACTGCTATCTCTAGCGGTTGAGTGTCCATCACCAATGAGACCAAGCAAGATCGAATCACACGATCTGATGGTCTCAACACTGGAGTTTGTGAGGATTTATCTCCCTGCTAAAGATATAAAACAAGAATGCATTATGCACCAAAAACCTATATGAAATTTTCAAATGGAAATTGTAGCTGTGATACCTGTGATGCCAGCGCCACCTTGACTAGCTTCTGTGCTGGTGGCACATAAAAAGCACCAACTGATCATGGCCGCTGTCAGCCTCCCCTGGCACCTGTGCCAGTGCCACGTAAAAAGCACCCACTACACTCACAGAGAGGTTGGCGTTAGGAAAGGCATCCAGCTGTAGAAACACTGCCAGATCAGACTGGAGCCTGGTGCAGCCTCCTGGCTTCCCAGACCCTGGTTGAACCAGCCAACCTGTGCTAGCATGGAAAATGGACGTTAAACGATGATGATGGTATCTACTACAGTAAAGTCTCTTCTAACAGAACATCCATGTTTAAGTCATCATCATCATCATCAGTTAATGTCTGAAGTAGGCTAATATCTTCCAGCTGTTTCAGCCAAGAGGCCATACTACCCCATTCTACTTTTATCCCTCCAATGAACTGAAGTATTTGGTAGATAAGATTAAGGTACTTGGGTGTGTCTCTGGGCTTCGTCAGAGAGTTTAGAAAGTTCAAAAGGTTCAGTTATGAATATGAATACATACACACACATATATATATATATATATATATATATATACATCCTTTTGAAACCTTTCCTTACCCACATCAAAAGTTTCATTAGGGATGATCTGGACATGCTCAAACACCTCCCGAAAACAGTTAACGAGGAGGCACTCTGGTATCCTTTGATGTCATCAACCTCTACACCCACATTCCACATGAGTATGGTATAGAGGCAATTGACTTCTGGCTAGAAAA